>NW_026728286.1:55000-68430 GCF_030684315.1 Stegostoma tigrinum
TCCCTCCCCGGGGGGGTATCTGTTATTCTGTATATAAACCCCCCCGAACCCCCTCGATCAGATTCCAGTCTGTAACTCCCTCCCCGGGGGGGGGTATCTGTTATTCTGTATATAAACCCCCCCCGAACCCCCTCGATCAGATTCCAGTCTGTAACTCCCTCCCCGGGGGTATCTGTTATTCTGTATATAAACCCCCCCGAACCCCCTCGATCAGATTCCAGTCTGTAACTCCCTCCCCGGGGGTATCTGTTATTCTGTATATAAACCCCCCCGAACCCCATCGATCAGATTCCAGTCTGTAACTCCCTCCCCGGGGGGAATCTGTTATTCTGTATATAAACCCCCCCCGAACCCCCTCGATCAGATTCCAGTCTGTAACTCCCTCCCCGGGGGGGTATCTGTTATTCTGTATATAAACCCCCCCCGAACCCCCTCGATCAGATTCCAGTCTGTAACTCCCTCCCCGGGGGGTATCTGTTATTCTGTATATAAACCCCCCCGAACCCCCTCGATCAGATTCCAGTCTGTAACTCCCTCCCGGGGGGTATCTGTTATTCTGTATATAAACCCCCCCGAACCCCCTCGATCAGATTCCAGTCTGTAACTCCCTCCCCGGGGGGTATCTGTTATTCTGTATATAAACCCCCCCGAACCCCATCGATCAGATTCCAGTCTGTAACTCCCTCCCCGGGGGGTATCTGTTATTCTGTATATAAACCCCCCCCGAACCCCCTCGATCAGATTCCAGTCTGTAACTCCCTCCCCGGGGGGTATCTGTTATTCTGTATATAAACCCCCCCCGATCAGATTCCAGTCTGTAACTCCCTCCCCGGGGGGTATCTGTTATTCTGTATATAAATCCCCCCCGAACCCCCTCGATCAGATTCCAGTCTGTAACTCCCTCCCCGGGGGGTATCTGTTATTCTGTATATAAACCCCCCCGAACCCCCTCGATCAGATTCCAGTCTGTAACTCCCTCCCCGGGGGGTATCTGTTATTCTGTATATAAACCCCCCCCGAACCCCCTCGATCAGATTCCAGTCTGTAACTCCCTCCCCGGGGGGTATCTGTTATTCTGTATATAAACCCCCCCCGAACCCCCTCGATCAGATCCCAGTCTGTAACTCCCTCCCCGGGGGGTATCTGTTATTCTGTATATAAACCCCCCCCGAACCCCCTCGATCAGATTCCAGTCTGTAACTCCCTCCCGGGCGGGGGGGTATCTGTTATTCTGTATATAAACCCCCCCCCGAACCCCCTCGATCAGATTCCAGTCTGTAACTCCCTCCCCGGGGGGTATCTGTTATTCTGTATATAAACCCCCCCCGAACCCCCTCGATCAGATTCCAGTCTGTAACTCCCTCCCCTGGGGGGGGTATCTGTTATTCTGTATATAAACCCCCCCCGAACCCCCTCGATCAGATTCCAGTCTGTAACTCCCTCCCCGGGGGGTATCTGTTATTCTGTATATAAACCCCCCCGAACCCCCTCGATCAGATTCCAGTCTGTAACTCCCTCCCCGGGGGGTATCTGTTATTCTGTATATAAACCCCCCCGAACCCCCTCGATCAGAGTCCAGTCTGTAACTCCCTCCCCGGGGGGTATCTGTTATTCTGTATATAAACCCCCCCCGAACCCCCTCGATCAGATTCCAGTCTGTAACTCCCTCCCCGGGGGGTATCTGTTATTCTGTATATAAACCCCCCAAACCCCCTCGATCAGATTCCAGTCTGTAACTCCCTCCCCGGGGGGTATCTGTTATTCTGTATATAAACCCCCCCGAACCCCCTCGATCAGATTCCAGTCTGTAACTCCCTCCCCGGGGGGTATCTGTTATTCTGTATATAAACCCCCCCCGAACCCCCTCGATCAGATTCCAGTCTGTAACTCCCTCCCCGGGGGGTATCTGTTATTCTGTATATAAACCCCCCCCGAACCCCCTCGATCAGATTCCAGTCTGTAACTCCCTCCCCGGGGGGTATCTGTTATTCTGTATATAAACCCCCCCGAACCCCCTCGATCAGATTCCAGTCTGTAACTCCCTCCCCGGGGGGGTATCTGTTATTCTGTATATAAACCCCCCCCCCGAACCCCCTCGATCTGATTCCAGTCTGTAACTCCCTCCCCGGGGGGTATCTGTTATTCTGTATATAAACCCCCCGAACCCCCTCGATCAGATTCCAGTCTGTAACTCCCTCCCCGGGGGGTATCTGTTATTCTGTATATAAACCCCCCCGAACCCTCTCGATCAGATTCCAGTCTGTAACTCCTCCCTTGGGGGTATCTGTTATTCTGTATATAAACCCTCCCGAACCACCTCGATCAGATTCCAGTCTGTAACTCCCTCCCCGGGGGGTATCTGTTCTTCTGTATATAAACCCCCCCCGAACCCCCTCGATCAGATTCCAGTCTGTAACTCCCTCCCCGGGGGGTATCTGTTATTCTGTATATAAACCCCCCGAACCCCCTCGATCAGATTCCAGTCTGTAACTCCTCCCCGGGGGTATCTGTTATTCTGTCTATAAACCCCCCCCGAACCACCTCGATCAGATTCCAGTCTGTAACTCCCTCCCCGGGGGGTATCTGTTATTCTGTATATAAACCCCCCCCCGACCCCCTCGATCAGATTCCAGTCTGTAACTCCCTCCCCGGGGGGGTATCTGTTATTCTGTATATAAACCCCCCCCCTGAACCCCCTCGATCAGATTCCAGTCTGTAACTCCCTCCCCGGGGGGTATCTGTTAATCTGTATATAAACCCCCCCCGAACCCCCCTCGATCAGATTCCCGTCTGTAACTCCCTCCCGGGGGGTATCTGTTATTCTGTATATAAACCTCCCCGAACCCCCTCGATCAGATTCCAGTCTGTAACTCCCTCCCGGGGGGTATCTGTTATTCTGTATATAAACCCCCCCGAACCCCCTCGATCAGATTCCAGTCTGTAACTCCCCTCCCGGGGGGGTATCTGTTATTCTGTATATAAACCCCCCCGAACCCCCTCGATCAGATTCCAGTCTGTAACTCCCTCCCGGGGGGGTATCTGTTATTCTGTATATAAACCCCCCCGAACCCCCTCGATCAGATTCCCGTCTGTAACTCCCTCCCCGGGGGGTATCTGTATTCTGGATATAAACCCCCCCGAACCCCCTCGATCAGATTCCAGTCTGTAACTCCCTCCCCGGGGGGTATCCTTTATTCTGTATATAAACCCCCCCGAACCCCCTCGATCAGATTCCAGTCTGTAAACTCCACTCCCCGGGGGGGGCGGTAATCTGTTATTCTGTGTATAAACCCACGCCCCACCCCCGGCAATTCGATCGCATTCCACGTTACTCCCTCCCGGATACCTGGCGCTGTGGGCTCATCTCACCGCCCTTCCGCGGGCTCGCCGTCTCCGGGCCGCGGGGCCTCGGCCTGGCCCCCGGCCCCCTGCCGCGCCCGACGCCGCCGGGCCCCCGGTCTCCCGCGGCCGCGCGCCCTCCTGTAGTCCCGGTAGCTGCGGCTCAGCAGGGTGTAGAGAGAAGGGTTGAAGCAGCTGTTGGCGTAGGTCAGGCAGGTCACCAGTTCTGTTGAGGCGCCCCTGGGCACGGAAGGAGAGGCGGGCGGCTGCCCCCGGGGTCGTACAGGGGCACGAGCTGCCAGACCCAGAAGGGCAGAAAGCAGGCCCAGTAGGCCCCAACGATGGTGAAGACTAACAGGAGTACCCTGATGTTGGGGGAGCGCCGCACAGGGGCCCGGGCCTGAGCCTTCCAGTAGGCCCGGGCCAGGCCCCCGTACAGGTAGGCCAGGACGACCCCCGGGCCCAGGAAGCTGGTGCCGAAAAGGAGCGTGAGGTAGGCCCTGATCTCTTCCTCGCCCCAGGACGGGGTGCAGAGCCGGCGCGTCCCCCCGTCGTCCAGCGTCCTCTCCTCCAGCCTCACGGCCACCATGAGGGGCAGCGCCAGGCCCAGCGACAGGAGCCAGAGGAGGGCCAGCCTGCGGCCTAGGGGCCTCCCGGCCACCGCGGCCGCCCGCAGGGGCCTGGCCACCGCCGCCCGGCCGCTCGGCGCTCACGGAGTGTCAGGGTGAAGACGCTGGCGTGCATGGTGAGGAGGTCGAGGGCCAGCAGGAGGCGGCAGCCGGCCTGCCCGAAGGCCCAGTCCCGCGCCACCCCGTTGTAGGCCACGAACGGGCCCGACGTCAGGTACAGCAGGTCGGCCAAGGGCCAGGCTCACCAGGTGCGCGCCGCAGGGAGGCCGAGGGCCGCGGCGGGCGGCACATGAGCGCCAGGGTGTAGGCGTTGGCCCGCCCAGCCCGCCAGGCACACCAGCGACAAGATGGCTCCCACCAGGCCCGGCACCGCCATCCCGTCCCCTCCCCCGGCCAGTCGAAACGTCCAGTTGGCGGACCCACCCGTGCCGTTGGCGGCCGCCATTTTATCTCTAGCTGCCCCTCCCTCGAGGACGGACAGAGTGGGGCCGTCGGGTTCGGGGAGGGGTGAGTTGGTGGGGGGTGCTGTCGTCGCTTACTCTGAGAATTGCCGGGTGGGTGGGCGGGTGGGGGGGGGGGGGGGGAGGTGTGGGGGCGCCGTCTGCCTCTGTCCCGACTCCCCACCTCGTCCGACGCCCTCTCCCTCTCTCTCTCTCTCTCTGTGCCAAATCGTTGCTCCCCCTCCCTTGAGGTTTGGCGCCACACCAGCCCTCCCCCACCCACCCTCTTACTACCACCACCCCCCCTCCACCACCCAAAGAAAAGCCCCCGTTAGGTTTCCCTCTCTCTCTCTCTCTCTCTCCGTCTGCCTCCGAGGCTCGGTTCTGCCGTCGAGCCTGAGATCGTGCGAGTCTCTGAAATGCCAGGGGAAGCTCTCTGCGTCCTGAGGGTTTCTCTCTCTCTCTCTCTCTCTCGCTCTGTCTCTCGCTCTGAGCCCCCGTCCCAACACGTCGCAAACCCAGACATTCCACACCTCCTGTGGTCCCAGGCACTGATGTCAATACAGGAGAAGAGAGAGAGAGAGAGAGAGAGAAACACACACAGCGAGAGAGGGAGGGAGGGAGAGTGAGAAAATCACAGAGGGATAGAGAGAGAGGGAGGAAGAGAGTGACAAACACAGGGAGAGAGAGAGAGAGAGAGAGAGAGAGAAACACACACAGCGAGAGAGGGAGGGAGGGAGAGTGAGAAAATCACAGAGGGGATAGAGAGAGAGGGAGGAAGAGAGTGACAAACACAGGGAGAGAGAGAGAGGAGGGAGGGAGAGTGAGAAAATCACAGAGGATAGAGAGAGAGGGAGGAAGAGAGTGATAAACACAGGGAGAGAGAGAGAGAGAGAGAGAGAGAGAGAAACACACACAGCGAGAGAGGGAGGGAGGGAGAGTGAGAAAATCACAGAGGGATAGAGAGAGAGGGAGGAAGAGAGTGACAAACACAAGGGAGAGAGAGAGAGGGAGGAGAGAGAGAGAAGGAGGGAGGGAGAGTGAGAAATCACAGAGGGATAGAGAGAGAGGGAGGAAGAGAGTGACAAACACAGGGAGAGAGAGAGTGAAACACAGAGAGAGAGAGAGAGAGAGAGGGAGGGAGAGAGAAAAAAGCGCACCGAGCAAGAGAAGGAGAGATAAACGGAGAGAGAGAGAGATGAAGAGGAAACACACGGCGAGAGAGATAGAGGGAGAGAGCGATAAACACAGAGTGAGACATGGAGAGAAAAACACAGATAGAGAAAGAAGAAGAGAGAGAAAAACACACAGAGTGAGAGAGGGACAGAGATAGAGAGAGATAGAGAGAGACACACAGAGCGAGAGAGGGAGAGAGGTAGAGAGAGACACACAGAGCGAGAGAGGGACAGAGATAGAGAGAGATAGAGAGAGAGACACACAGAGCGAGAGAGGGAGAGAGATAGAGAGAGACACACAGAGCGAGAGAGGGACAGAGACAGAGAGAGACACACAGAGCGAGAGAGGGAGAGAGATAGAGAGAGACACACAGAGCGAGGAGGAGGACAGAGACAGAGAGAGACACACAGAGCGAGAGAGGGGACAGAGACAGAGAGAGACACACAGAGCGAGAGAGAGAGATAGAGAGGAGGGAGAGAGAAAAACAGAGAGATAGAGCGAGAAAGAGAAGGTTGAGTGGCTCACAGCAAGCGAAGGGACGAAAAGATGAGACGAAGGAGAGAAAATGAGAAGCAGAGAAAGGCAGAGAAACAGAGACCCACAGACAGGATAGGGATAGAGGGAGTTTAACGTCGAGGTTGTTGGGGGGGGGGGGGTGGGTGGTGAAATGTGCTGCAATGGGGACGCCCCCCAGGGTGTTGTTAATGGTGGGGGGGGGGGAAACGCCATTGAAGGGCAAGTTGTGGAGGGGGGGGCGCGATGGTTAGAATCATCGCAGGAGACAGACGCGGCTTTGTTAATCTTGCTGTTCGCGCCGTCGGGGGGAGAGGGATATACTCTGCGGGGGGGGGGGGGGGTCTCGAGCTCCATAATCCAGGCCGACACTCCCTCCCTCCCTCCCTCCCGGTGCCAGTACTGAGGGAGCGCCCACACTGTCGGGGGGAGATGGATATACTCTGGGGGGGGGGGGGACTCGAGCTCCATAATCCAGGCCGACACCCCCCTCCCTCCCGGTGCCAGTACTGAGGGAGCGCCGCACTGTCGGGGGGAGATGATATACTCTGGGGGGGGGGGACTCGAGCTCCATAATCCAGGCCGACACTCCTCCCTCCCTCCCTCCGGTGCCAGTACTGAGGGAGCGCCGCACTGTCGGGGGGAGAGGGATATACTCTGGGGGGGGGGGGGGGGAGACTCGAGCTCCATAATCCAGGCCGACACTCCCTCCCTCCCTGGTGCCAGTACTGACGGAGCGCCGCACTGTCGGGGGGAGATGGATATACTCTGGGGGGGGGGGGGGACTGGAGCTCTATAACCCAGGCCTGGGACAGATTGAGCGCTCTGAGGTTGACGTGTCTGGGAGCTAGACCAGGTATCCAAGGAATTTTCTCTCCAGCCAATAATGACTATAGCAGGTTCTCTCTGAGAGAACAGTCTGTGGGGTTGGAGTCTCATGGGGAGGGTGGCAGGCTTCTTACGAAATAGAAAGAAAGAGGGATGAAGAGCGAGAGAGGGCAGCGGATTGAGGGATCGATACGGAAAGTGAGGTGGGAGGGAGAGAGAGCGACATGTTGGAGGGCAGAGAGGTGGAGCGACAGGGAGGGACTGACACGACAGGGACCGAGAGAGAGAGAGAGAGAGAGAGAGAGCCAGACAGAGGGAGAGATACAGAGCCGAAGAGACAGGACGGAGTGAGAGAGAGAGACGGACTGGGAGGTGGGGTAGATGTTGGATCCCAAGAGCAGCAGAGGTAGGGCCTGTACTGGAGGGTGAAGGAGAGGCTGAGATCGGAGGAGGTGACGGAGATAGGGAGGGAGGGGATTTGAACCGGAGGGTGAGGGCTGTAGGGGCTGGAGGAGGTGACGGAGATAGGGAGGGAGAGGATTTGAACAGGAGGGTGAGGGCTGTAGGGGCTGGAGGAGGTGACGGAGATAGGGAGGGAGGGATTTGAACAGGAGGGTGAGGGCTGTAGGGGCTGGAGGAGGTGACGGAGATAGGGAGGGAGGGGATTTGAACAGGAGGGGGAGGGCTGTAGGGGCTGGAGGAGGTGACGGAGATAGGGAGGGAGGGGATTTGAACAGGAGGGTGAGGGCTGTAGGGGGCTGGAGGAGGTGACGGAGATAGGGAGGGAGGGGATTTGAACAGGAGGGTGAGGGCTGTAGGGGCTGGAGGAGGTGACGGAGATAGGGAGGGAGGGGATTTGAACAGGAGGGTGAGGGCTGTAGGGACTGGAGGAGGTGACGGAGATAGGGAGGGAGGGGATTTGAACAGGAGGGTGAGGGCTGTAGGGGCTGGGGACGAGTGATGGTGCTCAGGAATTTGATGAAGTTTGAGGAGCCTGCGCTGAGCGAAGAACCTGGAGAGAGACGCTGCTGGGTCCCCCCGGATAAGCAACAACCATTTCTGAAGTGACTATTGGGACGGCTTCAGAGAAAAGTCTCCTGTGGCCTTCCCCACATGAGCTCCGCCATCAATCTGCCTCATCCTGCACGCTCCCTCTACACCATCCCTGCCATCAAACGCTCCCAGGGACTGGGGTTTAGATACAGGGGAAAGCTCCCTCTACACCATCCCTGCCATCAAACGCTCCCAGGGGCAGGGGGTTTAGATACAGGGTAAAGCTCCCTCTACACCATCCCTGCCATCAAACGCTCCAGGGACAGGGGGTTTAGATACAGGGTAAAGCTCCTCTACACTGTCCCCCTCATCAAACGCTCCCAGGGACAGGGACAGCACGGGGTTAGAGATCAATTTCTTATTACAGTGTTCCAGAGGAGCCCCTGTGTGGGGGAGGCAAGATAGAGACAGCGAGAGAGGGAGAGAGAAAGGCAGATAGAGAGAGCAAAGCCGAGAGAGACGGAGAGGGAGGACACAAACAGATGGACAGACAGCGAGAGAGAGAGAGAGAGAGAGAAACAGAGAGAGAGAGAGAGAGAGACAGAGAGAGAGACAGAGAGAGACAGAGAGAGAGAGACAGAGAGAGAGAGACAGAGAGAGAGAGAGAGACAGAGACAGAGACAGAGAGAGACAGAGAGAGACGGACAGAGAGAGAGGAGAGAGAGAGAGACAGAGAGAGAGAGAGGGACAGACAGAGAGAGAGAGAGACAGGGAGAGATGGAGAAACAGAGAGGGACAGAGAGAGAGAGACAGAGAGAGAGACAGTGAGAGAGAGAGTGAGAGAGACAGAGAGAGAGAGAGAGAGAGGGACACAGAGAGAGAGACAGAGAGAGAGGTGGAGAGAAACTCAGGCGGAGCGATGGATTGAAAGAAATGGACAGAGAGGCAGTTGGAGGGCAAGAGATGGAGAGCGCGGACAGATGAAGGATTGAGAGAGAGAGAGAGAGATAAACGTAGGGAGAGAGAGAGAGAGAGAGAGAGGGGGCGAGAGAAGTACAGAGGGAAATGGACAGGCAGGGAGAGAGAGAGAGAGAGAGAGAGAGAGAGAGACAGAGAGAGAGACAGAGAGAGAGAGAGAGAGAGAGGGGGGGGGTGGAGGTTGGTGGCGTGCAGGGTGAGGGTCGGTCTCACAGCTCTCTCCCTGCCAGGACATGCCCGCTGTGTACAGGCAGGGCCCTGTTCCCCCGACCGCAGCAGCGTCGTGGCTTTTGGGAGACAGACATGTGGGCGTACAGGAGAGCAGGTCCACTTTCACCCCTGTGTGTGCGCCAGGGTTAGGGACGGAGAGAGAGACAGAGAGAGGGAGAGAGAGACAGAGAGAGAGAGAGACGGAGCGGGGGGAAGGTGTAAATCGTAGAGGGTGGTAGGTGCCGGGAACACCCTGCCAGGGGAGCCGGGACCAAGCAGACGTGATGGGAATGTTTCAGAGGCATTTCCACAGAGACAGGGACAGGCAGGGAATGGAGAGAAAGGGAGCGTGTACGGGACGGGGTCGGGGGGGGGGGGGTGCAGTATTCGTTGAAAATGGCGTAATGTGCCCGCACAGACCGGGCTGGGTTGGGGGGGGGGGGGGGGCGGGGGCTCGTTCCTGTGGGTGTAACTGCGATAGGGTTAGACACGCGGCGCTCCCTCAGTCCGAGCACCGGGGAGGGAAGGGGGTGTCGGCCTGGATTATGGAGCTCGAGTCCCCCCAACCCCCCCCCAGAGTATATCCCTCTCCCCCCGACAGTGCGGCGCTCCCTCAGCACTGGCACCGGGAGGAGGGAGTGTCGGCCTGGATTATGGAGCTCGAGTCCCCCCCCCCAGAGTATATCCATCTCCCCCCGACAGTGCGGCGCTCCCTCAGTACTGGCACCGGGAGGGAGGGAGGGAGGGAGTGTCGGCCTGGATTATGGTGCTCGAGTCCCCCCCCCCCCAGAGTATATCCCTCTCCCCCCGACAGTGCGGCGCTCCCTCAGTACTGGCACCGGGAGGGAGGGAGGGAGGGAGCGTCGGCCTGGATTATGGAGCTCGAGTCCCCCCCCCCCCAAGAGTATATCCATCTCCCCCCGACAGTGCGGCGCTCCTCAGTACTGGCACCGGGAGGGAGGGAGGGGAGGGAGTGTCGGCCTGGATTATGGAGCTCGAGTTCCCCCCACCCCCCAGAGTATATGCATCTCCCCCCGACAGTGCGCGCGCTCCCTCAGTACTGGCACCGGGAGGGAGGGAGGGAGGAGTGTCGGCCTGGATTATGGAGCTCGAGTCCCCCCCCCCCCCCCCCCCCCCCAGAGTATATCCCTCTCCCCCCGACAGTGCGGCGCTCCCTCAGTACTGGCACCGGACACGCAGACAGCCGGGGGCGGGGGGGCGGGGTGGGGGGAGCGACAGAGAGAGAGACTGAGACAGAGGACCGGGGAGAGAGAGAGACTCAGAGAGACACAGAGAGAGAGAGAGAGAGAGAGTGAGAGGAACAGAGACAGAGGAACAGAGAGGGAGGGAGAGAGGAATGAGGGGAGAGAGAGAGGGGAATGGGGAAAGAGAGAGAGGAATGGGGAGAGAGAGAGTGAGGAATGAGGAGAGAGAGAGAGAGGAATGAGGAGAGAGAGAGAGAGAGAATGGAGGGACAGGGAGAGAGAAAAAGGAACAGGGAGAGAGAGAATGGAGACAGAGAGAGAGAGAGAGACAGACAGAGGAATGGGGAGAGAGAGAGAGAGAGAGGAATGGGGAGAGAGAGAGAGAGAGAGGAATGGGGAGAGAGAGAGAGAGGAATGGGGGAGAGAGAGAGAGAAAAAGGAATGGGGAGAGAGAGAGAGGAATGGGGAGAGAGAGAGAGAGAGAGAAAGGAATGTCCCTCTCTTCTCTGTCTCTGTCTCTCTCTCTCTGTCTCTCTCTCTCTCCCTCTGTCTCGCTCTCTCTCTCTGTCTCCCTCTCTCTCTCTGACTCTCTCTCTCTCTGTCTCTCTCTCTCTGTCTCTCTCTCTCGTCTGTCTCTCTCTCTCTGTCTCTGTCTCTCTCTCTGTCTCGCTCTCTCTGTCTCTCTCTCCCTCTCTCTCTCTCTCTGTCTCTCCCTCTCTGTCCCTCTCTCTCTCTCTCTCTTTGTCCATCTTTCTCTCTCTCTCTCCTCTCTCCAACGTTCTCTCTCCATCTCTCTCTCTCTCTCTATCTGTCTGTACATCTCTGTCTCTCTCTGTCTCCCTCTCCCTCCCTCCCTCCCTCTCTCTGTGTGTTGGTTTTCTGAAACTACACGCTGCCCTGAGCTCCGTTCCCAGGTCTGTGTGAACGTTGACTACATTCCCAGCTCCTGTTCCCGTGCCTTGTGTTTATCTTCAACACTGAGCTGTGAATATTTCACTCTGGCCCACCGCCATCCGTCCGATTCAGGGCCCTGCACACTGGCCCTCCAGCCGGATCGGGAGGGGCGTGGGACGGGGGCAGAGGGAGCGGGTTGGGGAGGGGAGTGGGACGGGGGCAGGGGGAGTGGGACGGGGGCAGAGGGAGCGGGATGGGGAGGGGAGTGGGACGGGGGCAGAGGGAGTGGGATGGGGAGGGGAGTGGGACGGGGGCAGAGGGAGCGAGTTGGGGAGGGGCGTGGGACGGGGGCAGAGGGAGCGGATGGGAGGGGAGTGGGACGGGTCAGAGGGAGCGAGTTGGGAGGGGAGTGGGACGGGGGCAGACGGAGCGGGATGGGGAGGGGAGTGGGACGGGGGCAGGCGGAGCGGGATGGGGAGGGGAGTGGGACGGGGGCAGAGGGAGCGGGATGGGGAGGGGAGTGGGACGGGGGCAGAGGGAGCGGGATGGGGAGGGGAGTGGGACGGGGGCAGAGGGAGCGGGACGGGGAGGGGAGTGGGACGGGGGCAGGCGGAGCGGGATGGGGAGGGGAGTGGGACGGGGGCAGGCGGAGCGGGATGGGGAGGGGGGGGGGGGACAGATTGCTGCTCACTCCCAGCAGCCTCTGCTTTCCAAAAGGGCCCGGGATCCGCTCCCCGGGGGACCCACACCTCCACCCCACACCCGCACCCACCCCACACCCCGCACCCACCCCACACCCCGCACCCACACCCAGCACCCACCCCACACCCAGCACCCACCCCGCACCCACACCCCACACCCCGCACCCACCCCGCACCCCACACCCACACCCAGCACCCACCCCGCACCCCACACCCACACCCCGCACCCACACCCCGCACCCACACCCCGCACCCACACCCCACACCCACACCCCGCACCACCCCACACCCACCCCACACCCACACCTCCACCCCGCACCCACCCAACACCCCACACCCACCCCACACCCACACCCACACCCCACACCCACCCCACACCCACCCCACACCCACCCCACACTCACCCCACACCCACCCCACACCCACCCCGCATCCACCCCACACCCACCCCACACCCACACCCTCCCCACACTCACCCCACACCCACCCCACACCCACCCCGCACCCAGCCCACACCCCGCACCCACCCACACCCCACACCCACCCCGCACCCACCCCACACCCCCCTCCCCATCCCGATCGCATGGGGGCAGGATGGGGAGACAGCTCAGCACCAACACACAGATACACACACACACTCTCACACTCACACTCACACAGTGACACACTCACACACACACCCACTCACACTCACACAGTGACACACACACACACACACACACACACACACAGATACACACACACACTCTCACACTCACACTCACACAATGACATACTCACACACACACCCACTCACACTCACACAGTGACACACACACACACACCCACTCACACTCACACAGTGACACACACACACACACACACGGATATACACACACACATACACGGATATACACACACAGACACACTCACATACGCTCTCACACACACTCACACATAAACAAATATACACACACTCACACACAGACACATACATACCGTCTCTCATACACACACACGCATAGTTACACACTCACACACACGCGCGTGCACACAGATACACACACACGCACACCGACACACACACACTGTCACACCTGCACACAGACACGCACACACCGTCACACACACAGACACACACACACACACACAGACACACACACACACACACACTCTCACACACACACACTCTCACACCTGCACACAGACACGCACACACTGTCACACACACAGACACGCACACACTCTCACACACACACACACACACACACACACACACACACTCTCACACCTGCACACAGACACTCACACACTGTCACACACACAGACACGCACACACTCTCTCACACACACACACACACACACACTCTCACACCTGCACACAGACACGCACACACTGTCACACACACACACTCTCACACACACAGACATGCACACACTGCCACACGCACACACTCTCACACCTACACACAGACACGCACACACTGTCACACACACACACACACACACACACACACACACTCTCACACTTGCACACAGACACGC
>NW_026728286.1:68630-126357 GCF_030684315.1 Stegostoma tigrinum
GCAACCAACCTTAACCCTTCATTCTTCGCAATTACGCACAAGGCTCGGAGCCACCGATCTTATCTCAAGGCCCTTAGCAACTATCCGCAGGGCCCTTGGCAACAAGCCACCGGGCCCTTAGCAACCAACCCCGAAGTAACTCCACAGAGGCCGGTATCCCGACACCAGGCCGCCCGTTCCTTAACGCACGCGGAGAGCCCGTGACACTGATCCAGCTCCCTCGGAGCCAGCTCTCCCCAGTCACAAGGATGTCTGGCACCCCCCCCCCCCCCCCCCCCCACACCCGCCGTCCTTCTCTGACAGCCAGGGCTCCCTGATAGGGCCAGGACAGCTGCCCCAATCGGGGAGGGTCGGGGTCGGGGGAGACTCGGGTTCTATGAGATCCCTCTGGTTGACGTCTTTACACCCACGACACAACCCTTAGCCAAGGCCCTGAGCAAACATTACCACCCACCCCCCGCCCCCTCAACCAAGGCCCATAGCGACCAACCCCAAGGCCCATAGCGACCAACCCCAAGGCACCTAGCAACCAGCCCCAAGGCCCATAGCGACCAACCCCAAATCCCCTAGCAACCAACCCCAAGGCCCCTAGCAACCAACTCCAAGGCCCACAGCAACCAACCCCAAAACCCCTAGCAACCAACCCCGAGGCCCTTAGCGACCAATCCCAAGGGCCATAGCGACCAACACCAAGGCCCTTAGCGACCAATCCCAAGGCCCATAGCGACCAACCCCAAGGCCCATAGCGACCAACCCCAAGGCCCTTAGCGACCAATCCCAAGGGCCATAGCAACCAACGCCAAGGCCCATAGCGACCAACCCCAAATCCTCTAGCAACCAACCCCAAGGCCCATAGCAACCCTAGGCCCATAGCGACCAACCGCAAGGCCCATAGCAACCAACCCCAAGGCCCTTAGCAACCAACGCCAAATCCCCTAGCAACCAACCCAAAGGCCCTTAGCGACCAACCCCAAATCCCCTAGCAACCAACCCCAAGGCCCATAGCGACCAACCCCAATGCCCATAGCGACCAAACCCAAGGCCCATAACGACCAACCCCAAAGCCCATAGCGACCAACCCCAAGGCCCATAGCGACCAATCCCAAGGCCCGTAGCGACCAACCCCAAGGCCCATAGCGACCAACCCCAAATCCCCTAGCAACCAACCCCAAGGCCCTTAGCGACCAATCCCAAGGCCCGTAGCGACCAACCCCAAGGCCCATAGCGACCAACCCCAAATCCCCTAGCAACCAACCCCAAGGCCCATAGCGACCTCCCCCAAGGCCCATAGTGACCAACCCAAATCCCCTAGTAACCAACCCCAAGGCCCATAGCGACCAACCCCAAGGCCCATAGCAACCAAACCCTAGGCCCATAGCGACCAACCGCAAGGCCCATAGCAACCAACTCCAAGGCCCATAGCGACCAACCCCAAACTCCCTAGCAACCAACCCCAAGGCCCATAGCGACCAACCCCAAGGCCCATCGCGACCAAACTCAAGGCCCATAGCGACCAAACCCTAGGCCATAGCGACCAACCACAAGGCCCATAGCAGCCAACCCCAAGGCCCATAGGGACCAAACTCTAGGCCCATAGCAACCAACCCCAAATCCCCTAGCAACCAACCCAAGGCCCTTAGCAACCAACCCCAAATCCCCGAGCAACTAACCCAAAGGCCCATAGTGACCAACCCCAAACCCCCTAGCAACCAACCCCAAGGCCCATAGCAACCAACCACAAGGCCCCTAGCGACCAATCCCAAGGCCTATAGCGACCAAACTCAAGGCCCATAGCGACCAACCCCAAATCCCCTAGCAACCAACCCCAAGGCCCTTAGCGACCAACCCCAAATCTCCTAGCAACCAACCCCATGGCCCATAGCGACAAACCCCAAATCCCCTAGCAACCAACCCAAAGGCCCATAGCGACCAACTCCAAAACCCCTAGCAACCAACCCCAAGGCCCTTAGCGACCAACCTCAAATCTCCTAGCAACCAACCCCAAGGCCCATAGCAACCAACCCAAAGGCCCTTATCAACTAACGCCGAGACCTTTAGCGACCAACCCCAAGGCCCTTAGCGACCAACCCCAAATCCCTAGCAACCAACCCCAAATCCCCTAGCAACCAACCCCAAGGCCCATAGCAACCAACCCCAAATCCCCTAGCAACCAACCCCAAGGCCCATAGCGACCAACCCCAAGGCCCTTAGCAACCAACCCCAAGGCCCCGAGCGACCAGCCCCATGGATCAGAGTGACCATCACGACATCCCTGAGCAACCGAACAGAAGGTGCTGAGCAGCAGAGGCCAACCCAAGGCCCTCAGTGACCATCCGCAAGGAGCTTGCAAGGTGGAGAGGACGGAGAGACCCGGATGGAGGGGACGTGGAAGGGATGCTCCCACCAGGAAACGAGACGAGGACCCGAAGAGCGGATGAGGGGGACTTTCTTCAGCCAGGGGACGAAGAATCTCTGGAAATCATCGCCCCAGAGGGCTGCGCAGGCCGGGTCAATGAGTCCGAGAGAGACAGGTTCTTGATGAGGAAGGGATCGAGGGCCGGAGGGAGAAGGCAGGGGTTGGGAAACAGGTCGGCCATGATGGACTGGAAGGGCAGTCTCAATGGGCCAAGTGGCCGAACTCTCCTCCAATGTTTCATGGTGAAAGCGACTTCTCACTAATCTCTCAGGGAATGTCCGCAATTCGGCCAGGTTATTCTCCGTCACCTCCTCCAGCCCCTACAGCCCTCACCCTCCGGTTCAAATCCCCTCCCTCCCTATCTCCGTCACCTCCCCCAGTCCCTACAGCCCTCACCCTCCTGTTCAAATCCCCTCCCTCCCTATCTCCGTCACCTCCTCCAGCCCCTACAGCCCTCACCCTCCTGTTCAAATCCCCTCCCTCCCTATCTCCGTCACCTCCTCCAGCCCCCTACAGCCCTCACCCTCCTGTTCAAATCCCCTCCCTCCCTATCTCTGTCACCTCCTCCAGCCCCTACAGCCCTCACCCTCCTGTTCAAATCCCCTCCCTCCCTATCTCCGTCTCCTCCTCCACCCCCTACAGCCCTCACCCTCCGGTTCAAATCCCCTCCCTCCCTATCTCCGTCACCTCCTCCAGCCCCTACAGCCCTCACCCTCCTGTTCAAATCCCCTCCCTCCCTATCTCCGTCACCTCCTCCAGCCCCTACAGCCCTCACCCTCCTGTTCAAATCCCCTCCCTCCCTATCTCCGTCACCTCCTCCAGCCCCTACAGCCCACACCCTCCTGTTCAAATCCGCTCCCTCCCTATCTCCGCCACCTCCTCCAGCCCCTACAGCCCTCACCCTCCTGTTCAAATCCCCTCCCTCCCTATCTCCGTCACCTCCTCCAGCCCCTACAGCCCTCACCCTCCTGTTCAAATCCCCTCCCTCCCTATCTCCGTCACCTCCTCCAGCCCCTACAGCCCTCACCCTCCTGTTCAAATCCCCTCCCTCCCTCCCTATCTCCGTCACCTCCTCCAGCTCCTCCAGCCCTCACCCTCCTGTTCAAATCCCCTCCCTCCCTATCTCCGTCACCTCCTCCAGCCCCTACAGCCCTCACCCTCCTGTTCAAATCCCTCCCTCCCTATCTCCGTCACCTCCTCCAGCCCCTACAGCCCTCACCCTCCTGTTCAAATCCCCTCCCTCCCTATCTCCGTCACCTCCTCCAGCTCCTCCAGCCCTCACCCTCCTGTTCAAATCCCCTCCCTCCCTATCTCCGTCACCTCCTCCAGCCCCTACAGCCCTCACCCTCCTGTTCAAATCCCCTCCCTCCCTATCTCCGTCACTTCCTCCAGCCCCTACAGCCCTCACCCTCCTGATCAAAAACCCTCCCTCCCTATCTCCGTCACCTCCTCCAGCCCCTACAGCCCTCACCCTCCTGTTCAAATCCCCTCCCTCCCTATCTCCGTCACCTCCTCCAGCCCCTACAGCACTCACCCTCCTGTTCAAATCCCCTCCCTCCCTATCTCCGTCACCTCCTCCAGCCCCTACAGCACTCACCCTCCTGTTCAAATCCCCTCCCTCCCTATCTCCGTCACCTCCTCCAGCCCCTACAGCCCTCACCCTCCTGATCAAAAACCCTCCCTCCCTATCTCCGTCACCTCCTCCAGCCCCTACAGCCCTCACCCTCCTGATCAAAAACCCTCCCTCCCTATCTCCGTCACCTCCTCCAGCCCCTACAGCCCTCACCCTCCTGATCAAAAACCCTCCCTCCCTACATTACCCACAGTGCCCCGGGGACGTGCGGGCCAGGGCGGGTTGGCCGTGCTACATTACCCACAGTGCCCCAGGCAGCAGGAGTGATGGATGGAAGGAGAATGCACGGGAGAGAAAGAAGGAGGCATGTGGGAGGAAAGGAGAGAGGGAAGGAATGATGGAGGGAGCGAGAATGGGATGGAGTGATGCAAGGAGGGAGAAAGGGAGTGAGTGATGGGGAGGTAGAGATGGAAGGAGGGAGGGTGTGACGGGGATGGAGGGGGGAAGGAGTGACGGAGAGAGGAAGGGTGTGATGGGGATGGAGAGTGGGAAGGAGTGACGGAGGGAGGGAGGGAGTGTGAGAGGGAAGGAGGGAGTGAGAGACAGTGGGAAAGAGAGAGACGGAGGGACTCAGTGACGGAAGGAGTGAGGGAGAGGGGGAGGAAGTGACGGAGGGAGGGAGAGAGGGTGGGAGTGACAGAGGGAGAGAGTGAGGGCATGACAGTGGGACAGAGAGACGGAGGGAGGGAGTCAGTGAGGGAGGGAGTGAGAGATGGAATGACAGAGGGACGGGGTGACCGAGGCGGGGAGAGAGAGAGAGGATGGGGTGACGGATGGAGGGAGGGAGTGACAGAGGGAGGGAGGGAGAGCTCCTGGGAAGTGAGAGAGTGAGAGGGGGAGGTTGGAGAGGAAGCCGGGCGGGGCGTGTGAGTTCACTCTGTTCTCCCCAGCGTCACCTTTTTATGAAGGGAACAGAGGGTCAGAGAGAAACGGCTCGAGAGAGAGAGAGAGCGAGAGAGAGCGAGAGAGAGCGAGAGAGAGCGAGAGAGAGCGAGAGAGAGCGAGAGGGACAGGGAGAGGGAGAGACAGAGCGAGAGAGAGGGACAGGGACAGGGAGAGGGAGATACAGAGAGAGAGAGGGAGAAAGGGAGACAGAGGGAGAGAGAGAGAGAGGGGGAGAGAGAGGGAGACAGAGCGGGGAGAGAGTGAGACAGAGAGACAGAGAGAGACAGAGGGCGAGAGTGGGACAGAGAGAGGGTGAGGGGGATTGAGAGTGGGACAGAGAGAGGGAGAGTGGGACAGAGAGAGGGAGAGGGGACCGAGAGAGGGAGAGTGGGACAGAGAGAGGGAGAGTGGGACAGAGAGAGGGAGAGGGGACCGAGAGAGGGAGAGTCGGACAGAGAGAGGGAGAGGGGACCGAGAGAGGGAGAGTCGGACAGAGAGCGCGAGCGGGGGACCGAGAGAGGGAGAGGGGGACTGAGAGAGGGAGAGTGGGTCAGAGAATGGGAGAGGGCAACAGTGGGATAGAGATGGAGACGGGGACAGAGAGATGGAGACGGGGACAGAGAGAGGGAGTGGGGGACAGAGAGAGGGAGAGTGGGACAGAGAGAAGGGAGAGGGCGAGAGGGGAACTGAGAGATGGAGACGGGGACAGAGAGAGGGAGGGTGGGACAGAGAGAGGGAGAGGGAGAGAGAGAGGGAGGGAGGGGGAGTGGGAGAGAGAGGGTCAGAGAGAGAGACAGAGAGAGGGACAGAGAGAGAGAGAGACAGAGAGAGAGGGAGAGACAGAGAGAGAGGGAGGGAGAGAGAGAGAGGGAGGGAGAGAGAGAGAGGGAGGGAGAGAGAGAGAGACAGAGAGGGACAGAGAGAGAGAGAGAGAAAGAGGGACAGAGAGAGAGAGGGATAGAGAGAGAGACAGAGAGAGGGACAGAGAGAGAGAGGGAGAGAGAGAGAGAGACAGAGACAGAGAGGGACAGAGAGAGAGAGAAAGAGGGACAGAGAGAGGGACAGAGAGAGAGAGACAGAGACAGAGAGAAAGAGAGAGGGACAGAGAGAGAGAGACACAGAGAGAGACAGAGAGAGAGAGAGAGAGAGACGGACAGAGAGAGAGAGAGAGCGAGGGGGACAGAGAGAGAGAGGGACAGAGAGATAGAGAGAGAGAGGGACAGAGAGAGATGGGGGACAGAGTTAGAGATGGAGAGAGAGAGGGACAGAGTGAGAGATGGGGAGAGAGAGAGAGAGAGAGGGACAGAGAGAGAGAGAGAGAGACAGAGACAGAGAGAGAGAGCGACAGAAAGAGAGAGCGACAGAAAGAGAGAGGGACAGAGAGAGAGAGGGAGAGAGAGAGAGGGAGAGAGAGAGGGAGAGAGAGAGAGACAGAGAGAGGGACAGAGAGAGAGACAGAGAGAGAGAGAGGGACAGAGAGATAGAGAGAGGGGGACAGAGAGAGGGACAGAGAGAGGGAGAGGGGCAGAGAGAGAGAGACAGAGAGAGAAAGAGAGAGAGGGAGGGACAGAGAGACAGAGGGGGGTGACAGAGAGAGAGAGAGAGAGGGACAGAGAGAGACAGACAGAGACGGACAGAGAGAGAAAGAGAGAGAGAGAGAGGGGGGGGAGAGAGAGAGAGGGAGACAGACAGAGAGGGAGGGACTGAAAGAGAGAGGGAGTGACAGAAAGAGAAAGGGAGGGACAGGGAAGAGAGAGAGGGACAGAGAGAGTGAAGGGGGAACAGACAGAGAGAGGGAGGGGGACAGAGAGAGAGGGAGGGACAGAGAGAGAGATGGAGACAGAAAGAGAAGGACAGGGTTAGACATGGAGAGAGTGAGAGATGGACAGAGTTAGAGATGGAGAGAGAGAGTGAGAGAGTGGGACAGAGTTAGAGATGGAGAGAGAGAGTGAGAGAGTGGGACAGAGTTAGAGATGGAGAGAGAGAGTGAGAGAGTGGGACAGAGTTAGAGATGGAGAGAGAGTGGGACAGAGTTAGAGATGGAGAGAGAGAGAGAGAGAGGGACAGATTTAGAGATGGAGAGAGAGGGACAGAGTTAGAGATGGAGAGAGAGAGAGAGGGACAGAGTTAGAGATGGAGAGAGAGAGAAAGAGAGAGGGACAGAGTTAGAGATGGAGAGAGAGAGTGAGAGAAAGGGACAGAGTTAGAGATGGAGAGAGAGTGGGACAGAGTTAGAGATGGAGAGAGAGAGTGAGAGAGAGGGACAGATTTAGAGATGGAGAGAGAGAGAGAGAGGGACAGAGTTAGAGATGGAGAGAGAGAGTGAGAGAGTGGGACAGAGTTAGAGATGGAGAGAGAGAGTGAGAGAAAGGGACAGAGTTAGAGATGGAGAGAGAGGGGAACAGAGTTAGAGATGGAGAGAGAGAGAGGGACAGAGTTAGAGATGGAGAGAGAGTGAGAGAAGAACAGAGTTAGACATGGAGAGAGAGAGGGGGACAGAGATGGAGAGAGAGAGAGTGAGAGAGGGACAGAGTTAGAGATGGAGAGAGAGAGAGAGGGACAGAGTGAGAGATGGAGAGAGAGAGTGAGAGAGTGAGAGAGAGGGACAGATTTAGAGATGGAGAGAGAGAGAGAGAGTGTGGGACAGAGTTAGAGATGGAGAGAGAGTGGGACAGAGTTAGAGATGGAGAGATGGAGAGAGAGAGAGGGACAGATTTAGAGATGGAGAGAGAGAGAGGGACAGAGTGAGAGATGGAGAGAGAGAGTGAGAGAGAGGGACAGATTTAGAGATGGAAAGAGAGGGAGGGGAACAGAGTTAGAGATGGAGAGAGAGAGAGGGACAGAGTGAGAGATGGAGAGAGAGGGGGAGAGAGTGAGAGCTGCAGCGAGAGAGGGACAGAGTTAGAGCTGGAGAGAGAGAGAGGGACTGAGTTAGAGATGGAGAGAGAGAGTGAGAGGGACAGAGTTAGAGCTGGAGGGAGAGTGAGAGAAGAAAAGAGTTAGACATGGAGAGAGAGAGGGGGACAGAGATGGAGAGAGAGAGAGTGAGAGAGGGACAGAGTTAGAGATGGAGAGAGAGAGTGAGAGAAAGGGATAGAGTTAGAGATGGAGAGAGAGTGGGACAGAGTTAGAGATGGAGAGAGAGAGTGAGAGAGAGAGACAGATTTAGAGATGGAGAGAGAGAGGGACAGAGTTCGAGATGGAGAGAGAGAGAGAGACAGAGTTAGAGATGGAGAGAGAGTGGGACAGATTTAGAGATGGAGAGAGAGAGAGAGAGAGGGACAGAGTTAGAGATGGAGAGAGAGAGTGAGAGAGTGGGACAGAGTTAGAGATGGAGTGAGAGAGTGGGACAGAGTTAGAGATGGAGAGAGAGAGTGAGAGAAAGGGACAGAGTTAGAGATGGAGAGAGAGAGGGAGACAGAGTTAGAGATGGAGAGAGAGAGAGAGAGAAAGGGACAGAGTTAGAGATGGAGAGAGAGAGTGGGACAGAGTTAGAGATGGAGAGAGAGAGTGAGAGAAAGGGACAGAGTTAGAGATGGAGAGAGAGAGGGACAGTGTTAGAGATGGAGAGAGAGAGAGAGAGAGAGAGACAGAGTTAGAGATGGAGAGAGAGAGAGAGAGAGAGAGACAGAGTTAGAGATGGAGAGAGAGAGGGAGGCAGAGTTAGAGATGGAGAGAGAGTGGGACAGAGTAAGAGATGGACAGAGAGAGAGGGACAGAGTGAAAGATGGAGAGAGAGGGAGAGAGTTAGAGATGGAGAGAGAGAGAGGGACAGAGTTAGAGATGGAGAGAGAGAGAGAGAGACAGAGTTAGAGATGGAGAGAGAGTGGGACAGAGTAAGAGATGGACAGAGAGAGAGGGACAGAGTTAGAGCTGGAGAGAGAGAGAGGGACAGAGTTAGAGATGGAGAGAAAGGGAGAGAGTTAGAGATGGAGAGAGAGTGGGACAGAGTTAGAGATGGAGAGAGAGAGTGAGAGAGAGAGACAGATTTAGAGATGGGGAGAGAGAGAGAGGGACAGAGTTAGAGATGGAGAGAGAGTGGGACAGATTTAGAGATGGAGAGAGGGACAGAGTTAGAGATGGAGAGAGAGAGTGAGAGAGTGGGACAGAGTTAGAGATGGAGAGAGAGAGTGAGAGAAAGGGACAGAGTTAGAGATGGAGAGAGAGAGGGAGACAGAGTTAGAGATGGAGAGAGAGTGGGACCGAGTTAAAGATGGAGAGAGAGAGAGTGAGAGAGGGACAGAGTTAGAGATGGAGAGAGAGAGTGAGAGAGTGGGACAGAGTTAGAGATGGAGAGAGAGAGAGAGACAGAGTTAGAGATGGAGAGAGAGAGAGGGACAGAGTTAGAGATGGAGAGAGGGAGTGAGAGAAAGGGACAGAGTTAGAGATGGAGAGAGAGGGACAGAGTTAGAGATGGAGAGAGAGAGAGAGAGGGACAGAGTTAGAGATGGAGAGAGAGAGTGAGAGAGACAGAGTTAGAGATGGAGAGAGAGTGGGACAGAGTTAGAGGTGCCGAGAGAGAGTGAGAGAGAGGGACAGATTTAGAGATGGAGAGAGAGAGAGGGGGGGACAGAGTTAGAGGTGGAGAGAGAGAGTGAGAGAGTGGGACAGAGTTAGAGATGGAGAGAGAGAGTGAGAGAAAGGGACAGAGTTAGAGATGGAGAGAGAGTGGGACAGAGTTAGAGCTGGAGAGAGAGAGAGAGAGGAACAGAGTTAGAGATGGAGAGAGAGAGAGAGAGGGACAGAGTTAGAGATGGAGAGAGAGAGGGACAGAGTTAGAGATGGAGAGAGAGAGAGGGTCAGAGTGAAAGATGGAGAGAGAGGGCGACAGAGTTAGAGGTGGAGAGAGAGAGGGACAGAGTTAGAGATGGAGAGAGAGAGAGAGAGGGACAGAGTTAGAGATGGAGAGAGAGAGAGGGACAGAGTTAGAGATGGAGAGAGAGAGAGAGAGACAGAGTTAGAGATGGAGAGAGAGGGGGAGAGAATTAGAGATGGAGAGAGAGAGAGGGACAGAGTTAGAGATGGAGAGAGAGAGAGAGGGACAGAGTTAGAGATGGAGAGAGAGTGGGACAGAGTAAGAGATGGACAGAGAGAGAGGGGGACAGAGTTAGAGATGGAGAGAGAGAGAGAGGGACCGAGTTAGAGATGGAGAGAGAGAGAGGGGGGGACAGAGTTAGAGATGGAGAGAGAGAGAGAAAGAGAGAGAGAGAGACAGAGTTAGAGATGGAGGTGGAGAGAGGGAGAGAGGGACAGAGTTACAGATGGAGAGAGAGAGAGAGAGAAAGAGAGAGAGGGACAGAGTTAGACCTGGAGAGAGAGAGTGGGTCAGAGTTAGAGATGGAGAGAGAGGGGGAGAGAATTAGAGATGGAGAGAGAGAGAGGGACAGAGTTAGAGATGGAGAGAGAGAGAGAGAGAGAGACAGAGTAGGAGATGGAGAGAGAGAGAGGGGGACAGAGTTAGAGATGGAGAGAGAGGGACCGAGTTAGAGATGGAGAGAGAGAGAGGGGGGGACAGAGTTAGAGATGGAGAGAGAGAGAGAAAGAGAGAGAGAGAGACAGAGTTAGAGATGGAGGTGGAGAGAGGGAGAGAGGGACAGAGTTACAGATGGAGAGAGAGAGAGAGAGAAAGAGAGAGAGGGACAGAGTTAGACCTGGAGAGAGAGAGTGGGTCAGATTTAGAGATGGAGAGAGAGAGAGAGAGGGACAGAGTTCGAGATGGAGAGAGAGAGAGGAACAGAGTTAGAGCTGGAGAGAGAGAGGGCGACAGAGTTAGAGATGGAGAGAGAGAGAGAGAGAGGGACAGAGTTAGAGATGGAGAGGGAGGGAGTCAGGGTTAGAGATGGAGAGATAGAGAGAGGGGGACAGAGTTAGAGATGGAGAGAGAGAGGGAGAGAGTTAAAGATGGAGAGAGAGAGAGAGAGAGAGTGGGACAGTGTTAGAGATGGAGAGAGAAAAGAGAGAGAGAGACAGAGTTAGAGATGGAGAGAGAGTGGGACAGAGTAAGAGATGGAGAGAGAGAGAGGGACACAGTTAGAGATGGAGAGAGAGAGTGAGAGAAAGGGACAGAGTTAGAGATGGAGAGAGAGTGGGACAGAGTTAGAGATGGAGAGAGAGGGACAGAGTTAGAGATGGAGAGAGAGAGAGGGACAGAGTTAGAGATGGAGAGAGAGAGAGAGAGGAACAGAGTTAGAGATGGAGAGAGAGAGAGGGACAGAGTTAGAGATGGAGAGAGAGAGAGAGAGGAACAGAGTTAGAGATGGAGAGAGAGAGAGAGAGGGACACAGTTAGAGATGGAGAGAGAGAGGGGGACAGAGTTAGAGATGGAGAGAGAGAGAGGGTCAGAGTGAAAGATGGAGAGAGAGGGCGACAGAGTTAGAGGTGGAGAGAGAGAGAGGGACAGAGTTAGAGATGGAGAGAGAGAGAGAGAGAGGGACAGAGTTAGAGATGGAGAGAGAGAGAGGGACAGAGTTAGAGATGGAGAGAGAGAGAGAGGGGGAGAGAGTTAGAGATGGAGAGAGAGGGGGAGAGAATTAGAGATGGAGAGAGAGAGAGGGACAGAGTTAGAGATGGAGAGAGAGAGAGAGAGAGAGAGAGACAGAGTTAGAGATGGAGAGAGAGAGGGACAGAGTTAGAGATGGAGAGAGAATGGGACAGAGTAAGAGATGGACAGAGAGAGAGGGACAGAGTTAGAGCTGGAGAGAGAGAGAGGGACAGAGTTAGAGATGGAGAGAAAGGGAGAGAGTTAGAGATGGAGAGAGAGTGGGACAGAGTTACGAGAGATGGAGAGAGAGAGAGAGGGACAGAGTTAGAGATGGAGAGAGAGTGGGACCGAGTTAAAGATGGAGAGAGAGGGACAGAGTTAGAGATGGAGAGAGAGAGTGAGAGAGTGGGACAGAGTTAGAGATGGAGAGAGAGAGTGAGAGAAAGGGACAGAGTTAGAGATGGAGAGAGAGAGGGAGACAGAGTTAGAGATGGAGAGAGAGTGGGACCGAGTTAAAGATGGAGAGAGAGAGAGTGAGAGAGGGACAGAGTTAGAGATGGAGAGAGAAAGTGAGAGAGTGGGACAGAGTTAGAGATGGAGAGAGAGAGAGAGAGAGAGACAGAGTTAGAGATGGAGAGAGAGAGAGGGACAGAGTTAGAGATGGAGAGAGTGAGTGAGAGAAAGGGACAGAGTTAGAGATGGAGAGAGAGGGACAGAGTTAGAGATGGAGAGAGAGAGTGAGAGAGAGGGACAGATTTAGAGATGGAGAGAGAGAGAGAGAGGGACAGAGTTAGAGATGGAGAGAGAGAGTGAGAGAGACAGAGTTAGAGATGGAGAGAGAGTGGGACAGAGTTAGAGATGGAGAGAGAGAGTGAGAGAGTGGGACAGAGTTAGAGATGGAGAGAGAGAGTGAGAGAAAGGGACAGAGTTAGAGATGGAGAGAGAGTGGGACAGAGTTAGAGATGGAGAGAGAGAGAGGGACAGAGTTAGAGATGGAGAGAGAGAGAGAGAGGGACACAGTTAGAGATGGAGAGAGAGAGGGGGACAGAGTTAGAGATGGAGAGAGAGAGGGACAGAGTTAGAGATGGAGAGAGAGAGGGTCAGAGTGAAAGATGGAGAGAGAGGGCGACAGAGTTAGAGGTGGAGAGAGAGAGAGGGACAGAGTTAGAGATGGAGAGAGAGAGAGAGGGACAGAGTTAGAGATGGAGAGAGAGAGAGGGACAGAGTTAGAGATGGAGAGAGAGAGAGAGGGGGAGAGAGTTAGAGATGGAGAGAGAGAGAGGGACAGAGTTAGAGATGGAGAGAGAGAGAGAGAGAGACAGAGTTAGAGATGGAGAGAGAGGGGGAGAGAATTAGAGATGGAGAGAGAGAGAGGGACAGAGTTAGAGATGGAGAGAGAGAGACAGAGTTAGAGATGGAGAGAGAGTGGGACAGAGTAAGAGATGGACAGAGAGAGAGGGGGACAGAGTTAGAGATGGAGAGAGAGAGAGAGGGACCGAGTTAGAGATGGAGAGAGAGAGAGGGGGGGGACAGAGTTAGAGATGGAGAGAGAGAGAGAGAGAGACAGAGTTAGAGATGGAGAGAGAGTGGGACAGAGTAAGAGATGGACAGAGAGGAAGGGGGACAGAGTTAGAGATGGAGAGAGAGAGAGAGGGACCGAGTTAGAGATGGAGAGAGAGAGAGGGGGGGGACAGAGTTAGAGATGGAGAGAGAGAGAGAGAGAGACAGAGTTAGAGATGGAGAGAGAGTGGGACAGAGTAAGAGATGGACAGAGAGGAAGGGGGACAGAGTTAGAGATGGAGAGAGAGAGAGAGGGACCGAGTTAGAGATGGAGAGAGAGAGAGGGGGGGGACAGAGTTAGAGATGGATGGAGAGAGAGAGAGAAAGAGAGAGAGAGAGACAGAGTTAGAGATGGAGGTGGAGAGAGGGAGAGAGGGACAGAGTTACAGATGGAGAGAGAGAGAGAGAGAAAGAGAGAGAGGGACAGAGTTAGACCTGGAGAGAGAGAGTGGGTCAGAGTTAGAGATGGAGAGAGAGGGAGAGAGTTAGAGATGGAGAGAGAGAGAGAGGGACAGAGTTAGAGATGGAGAGAGAGAGAGGGACAGAGTTCGAGATGGAGAGAGAGAGAGGAACAGAGTTAGAGCTGGAGAGAGAGAGGGCGACAGAGTTAGAGATGGAGAGAGAGAGAGAGAGAGGGACAGAGTTAGAGATGGAGAGAGAGAGAGAGAGAGTGGGACAGTGTTAGAGATGGAGAGAGAGGGACAGAGTTAGAGATGGAGAGAGAGAGAGAGTGAGAGAAAGGGACAGAGTTAGAGATGGAGAGAGAGAGTGAGAGAGTGGGACAGAGTGAGAGATGGAGAGAGAGAGTGAGAGAAAGGGACAGAGTTAGAGATGGAGAGAGAGTGGGACAGAGTTAGAGATGGAGAGAGAGTGAGAGAAAGGGACAGAGTTAGAGATGGAGAGAGAGTGGGACAGAGTTAGAGATGGAGAGAGAGAGAGGGACAGAGTGAGAGATGGAGAGAGAGGGGGAGAGAGTGAGAGATGGAGAGAGAGGGGGAGAGAGTGAGAGATGGAGAGAGAGAGAGGGACAGAGTTAGAGATGGAGGGAGAGTGAGAGAAGAACAGAGTTAGACATGGAGAGAGAGAGAGGGGGACAGAGATGGAGAGAGAGAGAGTGAGAGAGGGACAGAGTTAGAGATGGAGAGAGAGAGTGAGAGAGTGGGACAGAGTTAGAGATGGAGAGAGAGAGTGAGAGAAAGGGACAGAGTTAGAGATGGACAGAGAGAGAGAGGGACAGAGTTAGAGATGGAGAGAGAGAGTGAGAGAGAGGGACAGATTTAGAGATGGAGAGAGAGAGAGAGGGACAGAGTTCGAGATGGAGAGAGAGAGAGAGGGACAGAGTTAGAGATGGAGAGAGAGAGTGAGAGAGTGGGACAGAGTTAGAGATGGAGAGAGAGAGTGAGAGAAAGGGACAGAGTTAGAGATGGAGAGAGAGGGACAGAGTTAGAGATGGAGAGAGAGAGGGAGACAGAGTTAGAGATGGAGAGAGAGTGGGACAGAGTAAGAGATGGACAGAGAGAGAGGGACAGAGTGAAAGATGGAGAGAAAGGGAGAGAGTTAGAGATGGAGAGAGAGAGAGGGACAGAGTTAGAGATGGAGAGAGAGAGAGGGGGGGGACAGAGTTAGAGATGGAGAGAGAGAGAGAAAGAGAGAGAGAGAGACAGAGTTAGAGATGGAGGTGGAGAGAGGGAGAGAGGGACAGAGTTACAGATGGAGAGAGAGAGAGAGAGAAAGAGAGAGAGGGACAGAGTTAGACCTGGAGAGAGAGAGTGGGTCAGAGTTAGAGATGGAGAGAGAGGGAGAGAGTTAGAGATGGAGAGAGAGAGAGAGGGACAGAGTTAGAGATGGAGAGAGAGAGAGGGACAGAGTTCGAGATGGAGAGAGAGAGAGGAACAGAGTTAGAGCTGGAGAGAGAGAGGGCGACAGAGTTAGAGATGGGGAGAGAGAGAGAGAGAGAGAGGGACAGAGTTAGAGATGGAGAGAGAGAGAGAGAGAGAGTGGGACAGTGTTAGAGATGGAGAGAGAGGGACAGAGTTAGAGATGGAGAGAGAGAGTGAGAGAAAGGGACAGAGTTAGAGATGGAGAGAGAGAGTGAGAGAGTGGGACAGAGTGAGAGATGGAGAGAGAGAGTGAGAGAAAGGGACAGAGTTAGAGATGGAGAGAGAGTGGGACAGAGTTAGAGATGGAGAGAGAGTGAGAGAAAGGGACAGAGTTAGAGATGGAGAGAGAGTGGGACAGAGTTAGAGATGGAGAGAGAGAGAGGGACAGAGTGAGAGATGGAGAGAGAGGGGGAGAGAGTGAGAGATGGAGAGAGAGGGGGAGAGAGTGAGAGATGGAGAGAGAGGGGGAGAGAGTGAGAGATGGAGAGAGAGAGAGGGACAGAGTTAGAGATGGAGGGAGAGTGAGAGAAGAACAGAGTTAGACATGGAGAAAGAGAGAGGGGGACAGAGATGGAGAGAGAGAGAGTGAGAGAGGGACAGAGTTAGAGATGGAGAGAGAGAGTGAGAGAGTGGGACAGAGTTAGAGATGGAGAGAGAGAGTGAGATCAAGGGACAGAGTTAGAGATGGACAGAGAGAGAGAGGGACAGAGTTAGAGATGGAGAGAGAGAGTGAGAGAGAGGGACAGATTTAGAGATGGAGAGAGAGAGAGAGAGGGACAGAGTTCGAGATGGAGAGAGAGAGAGAGGGACAGAGTTAGAGATGGAGAGAGAGAGTGAGAGAGTGGGACAGAGTTAGAGATGGAGAGAGAGAGTGAGAGAGTGGGACAGAGTTAGAGATGGAGAGAGAGAGTGAGAGAAAGGGACAGAGTTAGAGATGGAGAGAGAGGGACAGAGTTAGAGATGGAGAGAGAGAGGGAGACAGAGTTAGAGATGGAGAGAGAGAGAGAGAGAGGGACAGAGTTAGAGATGGAGAGAGAGAGAGAGAGAGTGGGACAGTGTTAGAGATGGAGAGAGAGGGACAGAGTTAGAGATGGAGAGAGAGAGAGAAAGAGAGAGAGAGAGACAGAGTTAGAGATGGAGGTGGAGAGAGGGAGAGAGGGACAGAGTTACAGATGGAGAGAGAGAGAGAGAGAAAGAGAGAGAGGGACAGAGTTAGACCTGGAGAGAGAGAGTGGGTCAGAGTTAGAGATGGAGAGAGAGGGAGAGAGTTAGAGATGGAGAGAGAGAGAGAGGGACAGAGTTAGAGATGGAGAGAGAGAGAGGGACAGAGTTCGAGATGGAGAGAGAGAGAGGAACAGAGTTAGAGCTGGAGAGAGAGAGGGCGACAGAGTTAGAGATGGAGAGAGAGAGAGAGAGAGGGACAGAGTTAGAGATGGAGAGAGAGAGAGAGAGAGTGGGACAGTGTTAGAGATGGAGAGAGAGGGACAGAGTTAGAGATGGAGAGAGAGAGAGAGTGAGAGAAAGGGACAGAGTTAGAGATGGAGAGAGAGAGTGAGAGAGTGGGACAGAGTGAGAGATGGAGAGAGAGAGTGAGAGAAAGGGACAGAGTTAGAGATGGAGAGAGAGTGGGACAGAGTTAGAGATGGAGAGAGAGTGAGAGAAAGGGACAGAGTTAGAGATGGAGAGAGAGTGGGACAGAGTTAGAGATGGAGAGAGAGAGAGGGACAGAGTGAGAGATGGAGAGAGAGGGGGAGAGAGTGAGAGATGGAGAGAGAGGGGGAGAGAGTGAGAGATGGAGAGAGAGAGAGGGACAGAGTTAGAGATGGAGGGAGAGTGAGAGAAGAACAGAGTTAGACATGGAGAGAGAGAGAGGGGGACAGAGATGGAGAGAGAGAGAGTGAGAGAGGGACAGAGTTAGAGATGGAGAGAGAGAGTGAGAGAGTGGGACAGAGTTAGAGATGGAGAGAGAGAGTGAGATCAAGGGACAGAGTTAGAGATGGACAGAGAGAGAGAGGGACAGAGTTAGAGATGGAGAGAGAGAGTGAGAGAGAGGGACAGATTTAGAGATGGAGAGAGAGAGAGAGAGGGACAGAGTTCGAGATGGAGAGAGAGAGAGAGGGACAGAGTTAGAGATGGAGAGAGAGAGTGAGAGAGTGGGACAGAGTTAGAGATGGAGAGAGAGAGTGAGAGAGTGGGACAGAGTTAGAGATGGAGAGAGAGAGGGAGACAGAGTTAGAGATGGACAGAGAGAGAGGGACAGAGTGAAAGATGGAGAGAAAGGGAGAGAGTTAGAGATGGAGAGAGAGGGACAGAGTTAGAGATGGAGAGAGAGAGGGAGACAGAGTTAGAGATGGAGAGAGAGTGGGACAGAGTAAGAGATGGACAGAGAGAGAGGGACAGAGTGAAAGATGGAGAGAAAGGGAGAGAGTTAGAGATGGAGAGAGAGAGAGGGACAGAGTTAGAGATGGAGAGAGAGAGAGGGGGGGACAGAGTTAGAGATGGAGAGAGAGAGAGAAAGAGAGAGAGAGAGACAGAGTTAGAGATGGAGGTGGAGAGAGGGAGAGAGGGACAGAGTTACAGATGGAGAGAGAGAGAGAGAGAAAGAGAGAGAGGGACAGAGTTAGACCTGGAGAGAGAGAGTGGGTCAGAGTTAGAGATGGAGAGAGAGGGAGAGAGTTAGAGATGGAGAGAGAGAGAGAGGGACAGAGTTAGAGATGGAGAGAGAGAGAGGGACAGAGTTCGAGATGGAGAGAGAGAGAGGAACAGAGTTAGAGCTGGAGAGAGAGAGGGCGACAGAGTTAGAGATGGGGAGAGAGAGAGAGAGAGAGGGACAGAGTTAGAGATGGAGAGAGAGAGAGAGAGAGAGTGGGACAGTGTTAGAGATGGAGAGAGAGGGACAGAGTTAGAGATGGAGAGAGAGAGTGAGAGAAAGGGACAGAGTTAGAGATGGAGAGAGAGAGTGAGAGAGTGGGACAGAGTGAGAGATGGAGAGAGAGAGTGAGAGAAAGGGACAGAGTTAGAGATGGAGAGAGAGTGGGACAGAGTTAGAGATGGAGAGAGAGTGAGAGAAAGGGACAGAGTTAGAGATGGAGAGAGAGTGGGACAGAGTTAGAGATGGAGAGAGAGAGAGGGACAGAGTGAGAGATGGAGAGAGAGGGGGAGAGAGTGAGAGATGGAGAGAGAGGGGGAGAGAGTGAGAGATGGAGAGAGAGGGGGAGAGAGTGAGAGATGGAGAGAGAGAGAGGGACAGAGTTAGAGATGGAGGGAGAGTGAGAGAAGAACAGAGTTAGACATGGAGAAAGAGAGAGGGGGACAGAGATGGAGAGAGAGAGAGTGAGAGAGGGACAGAGTTAGAGATGGAGAGAGAGAGTGAGAGAGTGGGACAGAGTTAGAGATGGAGAGAGAGAGTGAGATCAAGGGACAGAGTTAGAGATGGACAGAGAGAGAGAGGGACAGAGTTAGAGATGGAGAGAGAGAGTGAGAGAGAGGGACAGATTTAGAGATGGAGAGAGAGAGAGAGAGGGACAGAGTTCGAGATGGAGAGAGAGAGAGAGGGACAGAGTTAGAGATGGAGAGAGAGAGTGAGAGAGTGGGACAGAGTTAGAGATGGAGAGAGAGAGTGAGAGAGTGGGACAGAGTTAGAGATGGAGAGAGAGAGTGAGAGAAAGGGACAGAGTTAGAGATGGAGAGAGAGGGACAGAGTTAGAGATGGAGAGAGAGAGGGAGACAGAGTTAGAGATGGACAGAGAGAGAGGGACAGAGTGAAAGATGGAGAGAAAGGGAGAGAGTTAGAGATGGAGAGAGAGAGAGGGACAGAGTTAGAGATGGAGAGAGAGAGTGGGACAGAGTTAGAGATGGAGAGAGAGAGTGAGAGAAAGGGACAGAGTTAGAGATGGAGAGAGAGTGGGACAGAGTTAGAGATGGAGAGAGAGAGTGAGAGAGAGGGACAGATTTAGAGATGGAGAGAGAGAGTGAGAGAGCGACAGAGTTAGAGATGGAGAGAGAGAGAGGGACAGAGTTAGAGATGGAGAGAGAGAGAGGGGGGGACAGAGTTAGAGATGGAGATAGAGAGAGGGACAGAGTTAGAGATGGAGAGAGAGAGGGAGAGTGAGGGACAGAGTTAGAGATGGAGAGAGTGAATGAGATGGACAGAGTTAGAGATGGAGAGAGAGAGAGAGAGGGACAGAGTTAGAGATGGGGAGAGAGAGAGAGAGAGAGAGAGAGGGACAGAGTTAGAGATGGGGAGAGAGAGAGAGAAAGTGAGAGAGGGACAGAGTTAGAGATGGAGAGAGAGAGGGAGAGAGTTAAAGATGGAGAGAGAGAGAGAGAGGGACAGAGTTAGAGATGGGGAGAGAGAGAGAGAGAGAGAGAGAGGGACAGAGTTAGAGATGGGGAGAGAGAGAGAGAAAGTGAGAGAGGGACAGAGTTAGAGATGGAGAGAGAGAGGGAGAGAGTTAAAGATGGAGAGAGAGAGAGAGAGAGAGGGAGAGTGTTAGAGATGGAGAGAGAGGGACAGAGTTAGAGATGGAGAGAGAGAGTGTGACACAGTTAGAGATGGAGAGAGAGAGAGAGAGGGTCAGAGTGAGAGATGGAGAGAGAGTGTGTTACAGTTCGTGATGGAGAGAGAGAGTGGGACAGAGTTAGAGATGGAGAGAGAGGGGGTCGGAGTTAGAGATGGAGAGAGAGAGAGTGACACAGTTAGAGATGGAGAGAGAGAGGGACAGAGTTAGAGATGGAGAGAGAGAGTGAGAGAGAGGGACAGAGTTAGAGATGGAGAGAGAGGGAGACAGAGTTAGAGATGGAGAGAGAGAGGGACAGAGTTAGAGATGGAGAGAGAGAGGGACAGAGTTAGAGATGGAGGGAGAGAGTGAGAGAGAGGGACAGAGTTAGAGATGGAGAGAGAGGGGGACAGTGTTCGAGATGGAGAGAGAGGAACAGAGTTAGAGATGGAGAGAGAGGGGGACAGAGTTAGAGATGTAGAGAGAGAGAGGGACAGAGTTAGAGATGGAGAGAGAGAGGGACAGAGTTAGAGATGGAGGGAGAGAGTGAGAGAGAGGGACAGAGTTAGAGATGGAGAGAGAGGGGGACAGTGTTCGAGATGGAGAGAGAGAGGGACAGAGTAAGAGATGGAGAGATAGAGAGGGACAGAGTTAGTGATGGAGAGAGAGTTAGAGATGGAGAGAGAGGGACAGAGTTAGAGATGGAGAGAGAGAGGGACAGAGTTAGAGATGGAGAGAGAGAGAGAGAGAGAGAGGGACAGAGTTAGAGATGGAGAGAGAGAGAGGGACAGAGTTAGAGATGGAGATAGAGAGGGACAGAGTTAGAGATGGAGAGAGAGAGAGGGACAGAGTTCGAGATGGAGAGAGAGAGAGAGAGACAGAGTTAGAGATGGAGAGAGAGAGGGACAGAGTTAGAGATGGAGAGAGAGGGTGACAGAGTTAGAGATGGAGAGAGAGAGAGAGAGAGAGAGAGAGGGACAGAGTTAGAGATGGAGAGTGAGAGAGTGACAGAGTTAGAGATGGAGAGAGAGAGGGACAGAGTTAGAGATGGAGAGAGAGGGACAGAGTTGGAGATGGAGAGAGAGGGGGACAGAGTTAGAGATGGAGAGAGAGAGGGACAGAGTTGGAGATGGAGAGAGAGGGGGACAGTGTTAGAGATGGAGAGAGAGAGAGAGGGACAGAGTTCGAGATGGAGCGAGAGAGGGACAGAGTTAGAGATGGAGGGAGAGAGAGACAGAGTTAGAAATGGTGAGAGAGAGAGAGAGGGACAGAGTTAGAGATGGAGAGAGAGAGGGACAGAGTTCGAGATGGAGCGAGAGAGGGACAGAGTTAGAGATGGAGGGAGAGAGAGGGACAGAGTTAGAGATGGAGAGAGAGGGCGACAGAGTTAGAGATGGAGAGAGAGAGAGAGAGAGCGAGGGACAGAGTTAGAGATGGAGAGAGAGAGAGGGACAGAGTTAGAGATGGAGAGATAGAGAGGGACAGAGTTAGTGATGGAGAGAGAGAGAGAGAGAGAGAGAGAGGGACAGAGTTAGAGATGGAGAGAGAGAGGGACAGAGTTAGAGATGGAGAGAGAGGGGGACAGAGTTAGAGATGGAGAGAGAGAGAGAGAGAGAGAGGGACAGAGTTAGAGATGGAGAGAGAGAGAGGGACAGAGTTAGAGATGGAGAAAGAGAGGGACAGAGTTAGAGATGGAGAGAGAGAGAGGGACAGAGTTCGAGATGGAGAGAGAGGGGAACAGAGTTAGGGATGGAGAGAGAGAGAGAGAGGGAAAGAGTTAGAGATGGAGAGAGAGAGAGGGACAGAGTTAGAGATGGAGAGAGAGAGGGACAGAGTTAGAGGTGGAGAGAGAGAGAGATAGGGACAGAGTTAGAGATGGAGAGAGAGAGCAGGACAGAGTTAGAGATGGAGAGATAGAGAGAGGGGGACAGAGTTAGAGATGGAGAGATTGAGGGAGAGAGTTAAAGATGGAGAGAGAGAGAGAGAGAGGGACAGAGTTAGGGATGGAGAGAGAGAGAGAGGGACAGAGTTAGAGATGGAGAGAGAGAGAGGGACAGAGTTCGAGATGGAGAGAGAGGAGAACAGAGTTAGGGATGGAGAGAGAGAGAGAGAGGGAAAGAGTTAGAGATGGAGAGAGAGAGGGACAGAGTTAGAGATGGAGAGAGAGAGAGGGACAGAGTTAGAGGTGGAGAGAGAGAGAGATAGGGACAGAGTTAGAGATGGAGAGAGAGAGCAGGACAGAGTTAGAGATGGAGAGATAGAGAGAGGGGGACAGAGTTAGAGATGGAGAGATTGAGGGAGAGAGTTAAAGATGGAGAGAGAGAGAGAGAGAGAGGGACAGAGTTAGAGATGGAGAGAGAGTGTGTTACAGTTAGTGATGGAGAGAGAGAGTGGAACAGAGTTAGAGATGGAGAGAGAGGGGGACAGAGTTAGAGATGGAGGGAGAGAGTGAGAGAGAGGGACAGAGTTAGAGATGGAGAGAGAGGGGGACAGTGTTCGAGATGGAGAGAGAGAGGGACAGAGTTAGAGATGGAGGGAGAGAGTGAGAGATAGGGACGGAGTTAGAGATGGAGAGAGAGAGAGAGAGGGACAGAGTTAGAGATGGAGAGATAGAGAGGGACAGAGTTAGTGATGGAGAGAGAGAGAGAGAGAGAGAGGGACAGAGTTAGAGATGGAGAGAGAGAGGGACAGAGTTAGAGATGGAGAGAGAGGGGGACAGAGTTAGAGATGGAGAGAGAGAGAGAGAGAGAGAGAGAGAGAGAGGGACAGAGTTAAAGATGGAGAGAGAGAGAGGGACAGAGTTAGAGATGGAGATAGAGAGGGACAGAGTTAGAGATGGAGAGAGAGAGAGGGACAGAGTTCGAGATGGAGAGAGAGAGAGAGACAGAGTTAGAGATGGAGAGAGAGAGGGACAGAGTTAGAGATGGAGAGAGAGAGGGACAGAGTTGGAGATGGAGAGAGAGGGGGACAGAGTTAGAGATGGAGAGAGAGGGGGACAGAGTTAGAGATGGAGAGAGAGAGAGAGAGAGAGAGAGGGACAGAGTTAGAGATGGAGAGTGAGAGAGTGACAGAGTTAGAGATGGAGGGAGAGAGAGACAGAGTTAGAAATGGTGAGAGAGAGAGAGGGACAGAGTTAGAGATGGAGAGAGAGAGAGGGACAGAGTTAGAGATGGAGAGAGAGAGGGACAGAGTTAGAGATGGAGAGAGAGAGGGACAGAGTTGGAGATGGAGAGAGAGGGGGACAGTGTTAGAGATGGAGAGAGAGAGAGAGGGACAGAGTTCGAGATGGAGCGAGAGAGGGACAGAGTTAGAGATGGAGGGAGAGAGAGACAGAGTTAGAAATGGTGAGAGAGAGAGAGAGGGACAGAGTTAGAGATGGAGAGAGAGAGAGGGACAGAGTTAGAGATGGAGAGAGAGAGGGACAGAGTTAGAGATGGAGAGAGAGGGGGACAGTGTTAGAGATGGAGAGAGAGAGAGAGGGACAGAGTTCGAGATGGAGCGAGAGAGGGACAGAGTTAGAGATGGAGGGAGAGAGAGACAGAGTTAGAAATGGTGAGAGAGAGAGAGAGGGACAGAGTTAGAGATGGAGAGAGAGAGAGGGACAGAGTTAGAGATGGAGAGAGAGGGGGACAGTGTTAGAGATGGAGAGAGAGGGAGAGGGACAGAGTTCGAGATGGAGCGAGAGAGGGACAGAGTTAGAGATGGAGAGAGAGGGCGACAGAGTTAGAGATGGAGAGAGAGAGAGAGAGAGCGAGGGACAGAGTTAGAGATGGAGAGAGAGAGAGGGACAGAGTTAGAGATGGAGAGATAGAGAGGGACAGAGTTAGTGATGGAGAGAGAGAGAGAGAGGGACAGAGTTAGAGATGGAGAGAGAGAGGGACAGAGTTAGAGATGGAGAGAGAGAGGGACAGAGTTAGAGATGGAGAGAGAGGGGGACAGAGTTAGAGATGGAGAGAGAGAGAGAGAGAGAGAGAGGGACAGAGTTAGAGATGGAGAAAGAGAGGGACAGAGTTAGAGATGGAGAGAGAGAGAGGGACAGAGTTCGAGATGGAGAGAGAGAGAGAGGGGAACAGAGTTAGGGATGGAGAGAGAGAGAGGGACAGAGTTCGAGATGGAGAGAGAGGGGAACAGAGTTAGGGATGGAGAGAGAGAGAGAGGGACAGAGTTAGAGATGGAGAGAGAGGGACAGAGTTCGAGATGGAGAGCGAGGAGAACAGAGTTAGGGATGGAGAGAGAGAGAGAGAGGGAAAGAGTTAGAGATGGAGAGAGAGAGAGGGACAGAGTTAGAGATGGAGAGAGAGAGAGGGACAGAGTTAGAGGTGGAGAGAGAGAGAGAGGGGGACAGAGTTAGAGATGGAGAGATTGAGGGAGAGAGTTAAAGATGGAGAGAGAGAGAGAGAGAGAGGGACAGAGTTAGAGATGGAGAGAGAGTGTGTTACAGTTAGTGATGGAGAGAGAGAGTGGAACAGAGTTAGAGATGGAGAGAGAGAGAGGGACAGAGTTCAAGATGGAGAGAGAGAGGGACAGAGTGAGAGATGCAGAGAGAGAGAGAGAGTGAGAGAGTGACAGAGTTAGAGATGGAGAGAGGGGGTCAGGGTTAGAAATGGAGAGAGAGAGGGAGACAGAGTTAGAGATGGAGAGAGAGAGGGAGAGAGTTAAAGATGGAGAGAGAGAGAGAGAGAGAGTGGGACAGTGTTAGAGATGGAGAGAGAAAAGAGAGAGAGAGACAGAGTTAGAGATGGAGAGAGAGTGGGACAGAGTAAGAGATGGAGAGAGAGAGAGGGACAGAGTTAGAGATGGAGAGAGAGAGAGAGAGGAACAGAGTTAGAGATGGAGAGAGAGAGAGAGAGGGACACAGTTAGAGATGGAGAGAGAGAGTGAGAGAAACGGACAGAGTTAGAGATGGAGAGAGAGTGGGACAGAGTTAGAGATGGAGAGAGAGGGGGACAGAGTTAGAGATGGAGAGAGAGAGAGGGACAGAGTTAGAGATGGAGAGAGAGAGAGAGAGGAACAGAGTTAGAGATGGAGAGAGAGAGAGAGAGGGACACAGTTAGAGATGGAGAGAGAGGGGGACAGAGTTAGAGATGGAGAGAGAGAGAGGGTCAGAGTGAAAGATGGAGAGAGAGGGCGACAGAGTTAGAGGTGGAGAGAGAGAGAGGGACAGAGTTAGAGGTGGAGAGAGAGAGAGGGACAGAGTTAGAGATGGAGAGAGAGAGAGAGAGGGACAGAGTTAGAGATGGAGAGAGAGAGAGGGACAGAGTTAGAGATGGAGAGAGAGAGAGAGGGGGAGAGAGTTAGAGATGGAGAGAGAGAGAGAGGGGGAGAGAGTTAGAGATGGAGAGAGAGGGGGAGAGAATTAGAGATGGAGAGAGAGAGAGAGACAGAGTTAGAGATGGAGAGAGAATGGGACAGAGTAAGAGATGGACAGAGAGAGAGGGACAGAGTTAGAGCTGGAGAGAGAGAGAGGGACAGAGTTAGAGATGGAGAGAAAGGGAGAGAGTTAGAGATGGAGAGAGAGTGGGACAGAGTTAGAGATGGAGAGAGAGAGAGAGGGACAGAGTTAGAGATGGAGAGAGAGAGTGAGACAGAGTTAGAGATGGAGAGAGAGTGGGACCGAGTTAAAGATGGAGAGAGAGGGACAGAGTTAGAGATGGAGAGAGAGAGTGAGAGAGTGGGACAGAGTTAGAGATGGAGAGAGAGAGTGAGAGAAAGGGACAGAGTTAGAGATGGAGAGAGAGGGAGACAGAGTTAGAGATGGAGAGAGAGAGAGAGGGACACAGTTAGAGATGGAGAGAGAGAGGGGGACAGAGTTAGAGATGGAGAGAGAGAGGGACAGAGTTAGAGATGGAGAGAGAGAGTGAGAGAGACAGAGTTAGAGATGGAGAGAGAGTGGGACAGAGTTAGAGATGGAGAGAGAGAGTGAGAGAGTGGGACAGAGTTAGAGATGGAGAGAGAGAGTGAGAGAAAGGGACAGAGTTAGAGATGGAGAGAGAGAGAGGGACAGAGTTAGAGATGGAGAGAGAGAGAGAGAGGAACAGAGTTAGAGATGGAGAGAGAGAGAGAGAGGGACACAGTTAGAGATGGAGAGAGAGAGGGGGACAGAGTTAGAGATGGAGAGAGAGAGGGACAGAGTTAGAGATGGAGAGAGAGAGAGGGTCAGAGTGAAAGATGGAGAGAGAGGGCGACAGAGTTAGAGGTGGAGAGAGAGAGAGGGACAGAGTTAGAGATGGAGAGAGAGAGAGAGAGGGACAGAGTTAGAGATGGAGAGAGAGAGAGGGACAGAGTTAGAGATGGAGAGAGAGAGAGAGAGAGAGACAGAGTTAGAGATGGAGAGAGAGTGGGACAGAGTAAGAGATGGACAGAGAGAGAGGGGGACAGAGTTAGAGATGGAGAGAGAGAGAGAGGGACCGAGTTAGAGATGGAGAGAGAGAGAGGGGGGGGACAGAGTTAGAGATGGAGAGAGAGAGAGAAAGAGAGAGAGAGAGACAGAGTTAGAGATGGAGGTGGAGAGAGGGAGAGAGGGACAGAGTTACAGATGGAGAGAGAGAGAGAGAGAGAAAGAGAGAGAGGGACAGAGTTAGACCTGGAGAGAGAGAGTGGGTCAGAGTTAGAGATGGAGAGAGAGGGAGAGAGTTAGAGATGGAGAGAGAGAGAGAGGGACAGAGTTAGAGATGGAGAGAGAGAGAGGGACAGAGTTCGAGATGGAGAGAGAGAGGAACAGAGTTAGAGCTGGAGAGAGAGAGGGCGACAGAGTTAGAGATGGAGAGAGAGAGAGAGAGAGAGGGACAGAGTTAGAGATGGAGAGAGAGAGAGAGAGAGAGTGGGACAGTGTTAGAGATGGAGAGAGAGGGACAGAGTTAGAGATGGAGAGAGAGAGAGTGAGAGAAAGGGACAGAGTTAGAGATAGAGAGAGAGAGTGAGAGAGTGGGACAGAGTGAGAGATGGAGAGAGAGAGTGAGAGAAAGGGACAGAGTTAGAGATGGAGAGAGAGTGGGACAGAGTTAGAGATGGAGAGAGAGTGAGAGAAAGGGACAGAGTTAGAGATGGAGAGAGAGTGGGACAGAGTTAGAGATGGAGAGAGAGAGAGGGACAGAGTGAGAGATGGAGAGAGAGGGGGAGAGAGTGAGAGATGGAGAGAGAGGGGGAGAGAGTGAGAGATGGAGAGAGAGAGAGGGACAGAGTTAGAGATGGAGGGAGAGTGAGAGAAGAACAGAGTTAGACATGGAGAGAGAGAGAGGGGGACAGAGATGGAGAGAGAGAGTGAGAGAGGGACAGAGTTAGAGATGGAGAGAGAGAGTGAGAGAGTGGGACAGAGTTAGAGATGGAGAGAGAGAGTGAGAGAAAGGGACAGAGTTAGAGATGGACAGAGAGAGAGAGGGACAGAGTTAGAGATGGAGAGAGAGAGTGAGAGAGAGGGACAGATTTAGAGATGGAGAGAGAGAGAGGGACAGAGTTCGAGATGGAGAGAGAGAGAGAGGGACAGAGTTAGAGATGGAGAGAGAGTGGGACAGAGTTAGAGATGGAGAGAGAGAGTGAGAGAAAGGGACAGAGTTAGAGATGGAGAGAGAGGGACAGAGTTAGAGATGGAGAGAGAGAGGGAGACAGAGTTAGAGATGGAGAGAGAGTGGGACAGAGTAAGAGATGGACAGAGAGAGAGGGACAGAGTGAAAGATGGAGAGAAAGGTTGAGAGTTAGAGATGGAGAGAGAGAGAGGGACAGAGTTAGAGATGGAGAGAGAGAGAGGGACAGAGTTAGAGATGGAGTGAGAGAGTGGGACAGAGTTAGAGATGGAGAGAGAGAGGGAGACAGAGTTAGAGATGGAGAGAGAGTGGGACAGAGTAAGAGATGGACAGAGAGAGAGGGACAGAGTGAAAGATGGAGAGAAAGGTTGAGAGTTAGAGATGGAGAGAGAGAGAGGGACAGAGTTAGAGATGGAGAGAGAGAGTGGGACAGAGTTAGAGATGGAGTGAGAGAGTGGGACAGAGTTAGAGATGGAGAGAGAGAGTGAGAGAAAGGGACAGAGTTAGAGATGGAGAGAGAGTGGGACAGAGTTAGAGATGGAGAGAGAGAGTGAGAGAGAGGGACAGAGTTAGAGATGGAGAGAGAGTGGGACAGAGTTAGAGATGGAGAGAGAGAGTGAGAGAAAGGGACAGAGTTAGAGATGGAGAGAGAGGGACAGAGTTAGAGATGGAGAGAGAGAGGGAGACAGAGTTAGAGATGGAGAGAGAGTGGGACAGAGTAAGAGATGGACAGAGAGAGAGGGACAGAGTGAAAGATGGAGAGAAAGGTTGAGAGTTAGAGATGGAGAGAGAGAGAGGGACAGAGTTAGAGATGGAGAGAGAGAGTGGGACAGAGTTAGAGATGGAGTGAGAGAGTGGGACAGAGTTAGAGATGGAGAGAGAGAGTGAGAGAAAGGGACAGAGTTAGAGATGGAGAGAGAGTGGGACAGAGTTAGAGATGGAGAGAGAGAGTGAGAGAGAGGGACAGATTTAGAGATGGAGAGAGAGAGTGAGAGAGCGACAGAGTTAGAGATGGAGAGAGAGAGAGGGACAGAGTTAGAGATGGAGAGAGAGAGAGGGGGGGACAGAGTTAGAGATGGAGAGAGAGAGAGGGACAGAGTTAGAGATGGAGAGAGAGAGGGAGAGTGAGGGACAGAGTTAGAGATGGAGAGAGTGAATGAGATGGACAGAGTGAGCGATGGAGAGAGAGAGAGAGAGGGACAGAGTTAGAGATGGGGAGAGAGAGAGAGAAAGTGAGAGAGGGACAGAGTTAGAGATGGAGAGAGAGAGGGAGAGTGTTAGAGATGGAGAGAGAGGGACAGAGTTAGAGATGGAGAGAGAGAGTGTGACACAGTTAGAGATGGAGAGAGAGAGAGAGAGGGTCAGAGTGAGAGATGGAGAGAGAGTGTGTTACAGTTCGTGATGGAGAGAGAGAGTGGGACAGAGTTAGAGATGGAGAGAGAGGGGGTCGGAGTTAGAGATGGAGAGAGAGAGAGTGACACAGTTAGAGATGGAGAGAGAGAGGGACAGAGTTAGAGATGGAGAGAGAGAGTGAGAGAGAGGGACAGAGTTAGAGATGGAGAGTGAGAGGGACAGAGTTAGAGATGGAGAGAGAGAGGGACAGAGTTAGAGATGGAGGGAGAGAGTGAGAGAGAGGGACAGAGTTAGAGCTGGAGAGTGAGAGGGACAGAGTTAGAGATGGAGAGAGAGAGGGACAGAGTTAGAGATGGAGAGAGAGAGGGACAGAGTTAGAGATGGAGGGAGAGAGTGAGAGAGAGGGACAGAGTTAGAGATGGAGAGAGAGGGGGACAGTGTTCGAGATGGAGAGAGAGGAACAGAGTTAGAGATGGAGAGAGAGGGGGACAGAGTTAGAGATGGAGAGAGAGGGTCAGGGTTAGAGATGGAGAGAGAGAGAGACAGAGTTAGAGATGTAGAGAGAGAGAGGGACAGAGTTAGAGATGGAGAGAGAGAGGGACAGAGTTAGAGATGGAGGGAGAGAGTGAGAGAGAGGGACAGAGTTAGAGATGGAGAGAGAGGGGGACAGTGTTCGAGATGGAGAGAGAGAGAGAGGGACAGAGTTCGAGATGGAGAGAGAGAGGGACAGAGTTAGAGATGGAGGGAGAGAGTGAGAGATAGGGACGGAGTTAGAGATGGAGAGAGAGAGAGAGAGGGACAGAGTTGGAGATGGAGAGATAGAGAGGGACAGAGTTAGTGATGGAGAGAGAGAGAGAGAGAGAGAGAGAGGGACAGAGTTAGAGATGGAGAGAGAGAGGGACAGAGTTAGAGATGGAGAGAGAGAGGGACAGAGTTAGAGATGGAGAGAGAGGGGGACAGAGTTAGAGATGGAGAGAGAGAGAGAGAGAGAGAGAGAGGGACAGAGTTAGAGATGGAGAGAGAGAGAGAGAGGGACAGAGTTCGAGATGGAGAGAGAGGGGAACAGAGTTAGGGATGGAGAGAGAGAGAGAGAGAGAGAGAGAGAGAGAGGGACAGAGTTAGAGATGGAGAGTGAGAGAGTGACAGAGTTAGAGATGGAGGGAGAGAGAGACAGAGTTAGAAATGGTGAGAGAGAGAGAGGGACAGAGTTAGAGATGGAGAGAGAGAGAGGGACAGAGTTAGAGATGGAGAGAGAGAGGGACAGAGTTAGAGATGGAGGGAGAGAGAGACAGAGTTAGAAATGGTGAGAGAGAGAGAGAGAGGGACAGAGTTAGAGATGGAGAGAGAGAGAGACAGAGTTAGAGATGGAGAGAGAGGGGGACAGAGTTAGAGATGGAGAGAGAGAGAGAGAGAGAGAGAGGGACAGAGTTAGAGATGGAGAGAGAGAGGGACAGAGTTACAGATGGAGAGAGAGAGGGACAGAGTTAGAGATGGAGAGAGAGGGGGACAGAGTTAGAGATGGAGAGAGAGAGAGAGAGAGAGAGAGGGACGGAGAGAGAGAGAGAGAGAGAGAGAGGGACAGAGTTAGAGATGGAGAGAGAGAGAGGGACAGAGTTAGAGATGGAGAAAGAGAGGGACAGAGTTAGAGATGGAGAGAGAGAGAGGGACAGAGTTCGAGATGGAGAGAGAGAGAGAGAGAGAGGGGAACAGAGTTAGGGATGGAGAGAGAGAGAGGGACAGAGTTCGAGATGGAGAGAGAGAGAGGGACAGAGTTCGAGATGGAGAGAGAGGAGAACAGAGTTAGGGATGGAGAGAGAGAGAGAGGGAAAGAGTTCGAGATGGAGAGAGAGAGGGACAGAGTTAGAGGTGGAGAGAGAGAGAGATAGGGACAGAGTTAGAGATGGAGAGAGAGAGCAGGACAGAGTTAGAGATGGAGAGATAGAGAGAGGGGGACAGAGTTAGAGATGGAGAGATTGAGGGAGAGAGTTAAAGATGGAGAGAGAGAGAGAGAGAGAGGGACAGAGTTAGAGATGGAGAGAGAGTGTGTTACAGTTAGTGATGGAGAGAGAGAGTGGAACAGAGTTAGAGATGGAGAGAGAGAGAGGGACAGAGTTCAAGATGGAGAGAGAGAGGGACAGAGTTAGAGATGCAGAGAGAGAGAGAGTGAGAGAGTGACAGAGTTAGAGATGGAGAGAGGGGGTCAGGGTTAGAAATGGAGAGAGAGAGGGAGACAGAGTTAGAGATGGAGAGAGAGAGGGACAGAGTGAGAGATGGAGAGAGAGAGAGAGGAACAGAGTTCGAGCTGGAGAGAGAGAGAGGGACAGAGTAAGAGATGGAGAAAGAGAGAAAGAGAGAGGGACAGTGTTAGAGATGGAGAGAGAGAGAGGGACAGAGTTAGAGATGGAGAGAGAGGGGAACAGAGTTAGGGATGGAGAGAGAGAGAGAGAGGGACAGAGTTAGAGATGGAGAGAGAGAGAGGGACAGAGTTCGAGATGGAGAGAGAGAGGGGAACAGAGTTAGGGATGGAGAGAGAGAGAGGGACAGAGTTCGAGATGGAGAGAGAGAGAGGGACAGAGTTCGAGATGGAGAGAGAGGGGAACAGAGTTAGGGATGGAGAGAGAGAGAGGGACAGTGTTCGAGATGGAGAGAGAGAGGGAGAGAGAGGGACAGAGTTCGAGATGGAGAGAGAGAGAGGGACAGAGTTAGAGATGGAGAGAGAGGGGGACAGAGTTAGAGATGGAGAGAGAGAGAGGGACAGAGTTAGAGATGGAGAGAGAGGGGGACAGAGTTAGAGATGGAGAGAGAGAGAGAGAGAGAGAGAGAGGGACAGAGTTAGAGATGGAGAAAGAGAGGGACAGAGTTAGAGATGGAGAGAGAGAGAGAGGGACAGAGTTAGAGATGGAGAGAGAGAGTGAGAGAGTGGGACAGAGTTAGAGATGGAGAGAGAGAGTGAGAGAAAGGGACAGAGTGAGAGATGGAGAGAGAGGGACAGAGTTAGAGATGGAGAGAGAGAGGGAGACAGAGTTAGAGATGGAGAGAGAGTGGGACAGAGTAAGAGATGGACAGAGAGAGAGGGACAGAGTGAAAGATGGAGAGAAAGGGAGAGAGTTAGAGATGGAGAGAGAGAGAGGGACAGAGTTAGAGATGGAGAGAGAGAGTGAGAGAGTGGGACAGAGTTAGAGATGGAGAGAGAGAGTGAGAGAAAGGGACAGAGTTAGAGATGGAGAGAGAGAGTGAGAGAGAGGGACAGATTTAGAGATGGAGAGAGAGAGTGAGAGAGCGACAGAGTTAGAGATGGAGAGAGAGAGAGGGACAGAGTTAGAGATGGAGAGAGAGAGAGGGGGGGACAGAGTTAGAGATGGAGAGAGAGAGAGGGACAGAGTTAGAGATGGAGAGAGAGAGGGAGAGTGAGGGACAGAGTTAGAGATGGAGAGAGTGAATGAGATGGACAGAGTTAGCGATGGAGAGAGAGAGAGAGAGGGACAGAGTTAGAGATGGGGAGAGAGAGAGAGAAAGTGAGAGAGGGACAGAGTTAGAGATGGAGAGAGAGAGGGAGAGTGTTAGAGATGGAGAGAGAGGGACAGAGTTAGAGATGGAGAGAGAGAGTGTGACACAGTTAGAGATGGAGAGAGAGAGAGAGAGGGTCAGAGTGAGAGATGGAGAGAGAGTGTGTTACAGTTCGTGATGGAGAGAGAGAGTGGGACAGAGTTAGAGATGGAGAGAGAGGGGGTCGGAGTTAGAGATGGAGAGAGAGAGAGTGACACAGTTAGAGCTGGAGAGTGAGAGGGACAGAGTTAGAGATGGAGATAGAGGGGGACAGAGTTAGAGATGGAGAGAGAGAGAGAGGGACAGAGTTAGAGATGGAGGGAGAGAGTGAGAGAGAGGGACAGAGTTAGAGCTGGAGAGTGAGAGGGACAGAGTTAGAGATGGAGAGAGAGAGAGAGGGACAGAGTTAGAGATGGAGGGAGAGAGTGAGAGAGAGGGACAGAGTTAGAGCTGGAGAGTGAGAGGGACAGAGTTAGAGATGGAGAGAGAGAGGGTCAGGGTTAGAGATGGAGAGAGAGAGAGGGACAGAGTTAGAGATGGAGAGAGAGAGGGACAGAGTTAGAGATGGAGGGAGAGAGTGAGAGAGAGGGACAGAGTTAGAGATGGAGAGAGAGGGGGACAGTGTTCGAGATGGAGAGAGAGGAACAGAGTTAGAGATGGAGAGAGAGGGGGACAGAGTTAGAGATGGAGAGAGAGGGTCAGGGTTAGAGATGGAGAGAGAGAGAGACAGAGTTAGAGATGTAGAGAGAGAGCGGGACAGAGTTAGAGATGGAGAGAGAGAGGGACAGAGTTAGAGATGGAGGGAGAGAGTGAGAGAGAGGGACAGAGTTAGAGATGGAGAGAGAGGGGGACAGTGTTCGAGATGGAGAGAGAGAGAGAGGGACAGAGTTCGAGATGGAGAGAGAGAGGGACAGAGTTAGAGATGGAGGGAGAGAGTGAGAGATAGGGACGGAGTTAGAGATGGAGAGAGAGAGAGAGAGGGACAGAGTTGGAGATGGAGAGATAGAGAGGGACAGAGTTAGTGATGGAGAGAGAGAGAGAGAGAGAGAGAGAGAGAGGGACAGAGTTAGAGATGGAGAGAGAGAGGGACAGAGTTAGAGATGGAGAGAGAGAGGGACAGAGTTAGAGATGGAGAGAGAGGGGGACAGAGTTAGAGATGGAGAGAGAGAGAGAGAGAGAGAGAGGGACAGAGTTAGAGATGGAGAGAGAGAGAGGGACAGAGTTCGAGATGGAGAGAGAGAGAGAGAGACAGAGTTAGAGATGGAGAGAGAGAGGGACAGAGTTAGAGATGGAGAGAGAGAGGGACAGAGTTAGAGATGGAGAGAGAGGGGGACAGAGTTAGAGATGGAGAGAGAGAGAGAGAGAGGGACAGAGTTAGAGATGGAGAGTGAGAGAGTGGCAGAGTTAGAGATGGAGGGAGAGGAGAACAGAGTTAGGGATGGAGAGAGAGAGAGAGAGGGAAAGAGTTAGAGATGGAGAGAGAGAGAGGGACAGAGTTAGAGATGGAGAGAGAGAGAGGGACAGAGTTAGAGGTGGAGAGAGAGAGAGAGATAGGGACAGAGTTAGAGATGGAGAGAGAGAGCAGGACAGAGTTAGAGATGGAGAGATAGAGAGAGGGGGACAGAGTTAGAGATGGAGAGATTGAGGGAGAGAGTTAAAGATGGAGAGAGAGAGAGAGAGAGAGGGACAGAGTTAGAGATGGAGAGAGAGTGTGTTACAGTTAGTGATGGAGAGAGAGAGTGGAACAGAGTTAGAGATGGAGAGAGAGAGAGGGACAGAGTTCAAGATGGAGAGAGAGAGGGACAGAGTTAGAGATGCAGAGAGAGAGAGAGTGAGAGAGTGACAGAGTTAGAGATGGAGAGAGGGGGTCAGGGTTAGAAATGGAGAGAGAGAGGGAGACAGAGTTAGAGATGGAGAGAGAGAGGGACAGAGTGAGAGATGGAGAGAGAGAGAGAGGAACAGAGTTCGAGCTGGAGAGAGAGAGAGGGACAGAGTAAGAGATGGAGAGAGAGAGAAAGAGAGAGGGACAGTGTTAGAGATGGAGAGAGAGAGAGGGACAGAGTTAGAGATGGAGAGAGAGGGGGACAGAGTTAGAGATGGAGAGAGAGGGGAACAGAGTTAGGGATGGAGAGAGAGAGAGAGAGGGACAGAGTTAGAGATGGAGAGAGAGAGAGGGACAGAGTTCGAGATGGAGAGAGAGGGGAACAGAGTTAGGGATGGAGCGAGAGAGAGGGACAGAGTTCGAGATGGAGAGAGAGAGAGGGACAGAGTTCGAGATGGATTGAGAGGGGAACAGAGTTAGGGATGGAGAGAGAGAGAGAGAGGGAAAGAGTTAGAGATGGAGAGAGAGAGAGGGACAGAGTTAGAGACGGAGAGAGAGGGAGACAGAGTTAGAGATGGAGAGAGTGAGAGGGACAGAGTTAGAGGTGGAGAGAGAGAGATGAACAGAGTTAGAGATGGAGAGAGAGAGAGAGAGAGAGCCATAGTTAGAGATGTAGAGAGAGGGACAGAGTTAGAGATGGAGAGACAGAGTGTGACACAGTTAGAGATGGAGAGGGAGGGACAGAGTTAGAGATGGAGAGAGAGGGGAACAGAGTTAGGGAAGGAGAGAGAGAGAGATAGAGAGGGACAGAGTTAGAGATGGAGAGAGAGAGAGGGACAGAGTTCGAGATGGAGAGAGAGAGAGAGAGAGGGGAACAGAGTTAGGGATGGAGAGAGAGAGAGGGACAGAGTTCGAGATGGAGAGAGAGGGGAACAGAGTTAGGGATGGAGAGAGAGAGAGAGGGACAGAGTTAGAGATGGAGAGAGAGAGAGGGACAGAGTTCGAGATGGAGAGAGAGGAGAACAGAGTTAGGGATGGAGAGAGAGAGAGAGAGGGAAAGTGTTAGAGATGGAGAGAGAGAGAGGGACAGAGTTAGAGATGGAGAGAGAGAGAGGGACAGAGTTAGAGGTGGAGAGAGAGAGAGATAGGGACAGAGTTAGAGATGGAGAGAGAGAGCAGGACAGAGTTAGAGATGGAGAGATAGAGAGAGGGGGACAGAGTTAGAGATGGAGAGATTGAGGGAGAGAGTTAAAGATGGAGAGAGAGAGAGAGAGAGAGGGACAGAGTTCGAGATGGAGAGAGAGGGGAACAGAGTTAGGGATGGAGAGAGAGAGAGAGAGGGAAAGAGTTAGAGATGGAGAGAGAGAGAGGGACAGAGTTAGAGACGGAGAGAGAGGGAGACAGAGTTAGAGATGGAGAGAGAGAGAGGGACAGAGTTAGAGGTGGAGAGAGAGAGATGAACAGAGTTAGAGATGGAGAGAGAGAGAGAGAGAGAGCCATAGTTAGAGATGTAGAGAGAGGGACAGAGTTAGAGATGGAGAGACAGAGTGTGACACAGTTAGAGATGGAGAGGGAGGGACAGAGTTAGAGATGGAGAGACAGAGTGTGACACAGTTAGAGATGGAGAGAGAGAGGGACAGAGTTCAAGATGGAGAGAGAGAGGGACAGAGTTAGAGATGGAGAGAGAGGGACAGAGTTAGAGGTGGAGAGAGAGAGAGATAGGGACAGAGTTAGAGATGGAGAGATAGAGAGAGGGGGACAGAGTTAGAGATGGAGAGATTGAGGGAGAGAGTTAAAGATGGAGAGAGAGAGAGAGAGAGGGACACAGTTAGAGATGGAGAGAGAGAGAGAGAGAGAGGGACAGAGTTAGAGATGGAGAGATTGAGGGAGAGAGTTAAAGATGGAGAGAGAGAGAGAGAGAGGGACACAGTTAGAGATGGAGAGAGAGAGAGAGAGAGAGGGACAGAGTTAGAGATGGAGAGAGAGTGTGTTACAGTTAGTGATGGAGAGAGAGAGTGGAACAGAGTTAGAGATGGAGAGAGAGAGAGGGACAGAGTTCAAGATGGAGAGAGAGAGTGAGAGAGGGGGACAGATTTAGAGATGGAGAGAGAGGGGAACAGAGTTAGGGATGGAGAGAGAGAGTGAGAGAGAGGGACACAGTTAGAGATGGAGAGAGACAGAGAGAGGGACAGAGTTCGAGATGGAGAGAGAGAGGGACAGAGTTAGAGATGCAGAGAGAGAGAGAGTGAGAGAGTGACAGAGTTAGAGATGGAGAGAGGGGGTCAGGGTTAGAAATGGAGAGAGAGAGAGAGAGAGGGAGACAGAGTTAGAGATGGAGAGAGAGATGGACAGAGTGAGAGATGGACAGAGGGAGTGAGAGGGACAGAGTAGGAGATGGAGAGAGAGGGGGAGAGAGAGGGACAGAGTTAGAGATGGAGAGAGAGAGAGAGGGACAGAGTTCGAGATGGAGAGAGAGAGAGGGACAGAGTTAGAGCTGGAGAGAGAGAGGGACAGAGTAAGAGATGGAGAGAGAGAGAAAGAGAGAGAGACAGTGTTAGAGATGGAGAGAGAGAGAGGGACAGAGTTAGAGATGGAGAGAGAGAGAGAGGGACAGAGTTACAACTGGAGAGAGAGAGGGACAGAGTTCGAGATGGAGAGAGAGAATGAGAGAGAGAGAGACAGAGTTAGAGATGGAGAGAGAGAGAGAGAGAGGGACAGACTTAGAGATGGAGAGAGAGAGAGAGAGAGAGAGGGGAACAGAGTTAGAGATGGAGAGAGAGAGAGAGAGAGAGAGACATAGTTAGAGATGGAGAGAGAGGGGGACAGTGTTAGAGATGGAGAGAGAGAGATGGACGGAGTTAGAGATGGAGAGGGAGAGAGAGAGCGAGAGAGAGACAGAGTTAGAGATGGAGAGAGAGGGGGACAGTGTTTGAGATGGAGAGAGAGAGATGGCCGGAATTAGAGATGGAGAGGGAGAGAGAGAGAGAGGGACAGAGTAAGAGATGGAGAGAGAGAGAAAGAGAGAGGGACAGAGTTAGATGTGGAGAGAGAGAGAGAGAGGGACAGAGTTAGAGATGGAGAGAGAGGGGGACAGTGTTCGAGATGGAGAGAGAGGGGGTCGGAGTTAGAGATGGAGAGAGAAAGTGTGACACAGTTAGAGATGGAGAGAGAGAGGGACAGAGTTAGAGCTGGAGAGAGAGAGGGACAGAGTTAGAGATGGAGAGAGAGAGAGGGGCAGAGTTAGAGATGGAGAGAGAGAGAGAGAGAGAGGGACAGAGTTAGAGATGGAGAGAGAGAGAGACAGAGTTAGAGATAGAGAGAGAGAGAGACAGAGTTAGAGATGGAGAGAGAGAGGGACAGAGTTAGAGATGGAGAGAGAGAGGGAGACAGAGTTAGAGATGGAGAGAGAATGGGAGAGAGATGGAGAGAGAGGGACAGAGTTAGAGATGGAGAGAGAGAGGGACAGAGTTAGAGATGGAGAGAGAGAGAGGGACAGAGTTAGAGATGGAGAGAGAGGGGGACAGTGTTCGAGATGGAGAGAGAGAGAGAGGGACAGAGTTCGAGATGGAGAGAGAGAGGGACAGAGTTAGAGATGGAGGGAGAGAGTGAGAGAGAGGGACAGAGTTAGAAATGGACAGAGAGAGAGAGGGACAGAGTTAGAAATGGACAGAGAGAGAGAGGGACAGAGTTAGAGATGGAGAGAGAGGGGGACAGAGTTAGAGATGGAGAGAGAGAGAGAGAGGGACAGAGTTCGAGATGGAGAGAGAGGGGAACAGAGTTAGGGATGGAGAGAGAGAGAGAGAGGGAAAGAGTTAGAGATGGAGAGAGAGAGAGGGACAGAGTTAGAGATGGAGAGAGAGGGAGACAGAGTTAGAGATGGAGAGAGAGAGAGGGACAGAGTTAGAGGTGGAGAGAGAGAGAGATAGGGACAGAGTTAGAGATGGAGAGAGAGAGCAGGACAGAGTTACAGATGGAGAGAGAGAGAGAGAGAGAGAGAGCCATAGTTAGAGATGTAGAGAGAGGGGGTCAGGGTTAGAGATGGAGAGATAGAGAGAGGGAGTTAAAGATGGAGAGAGAGAGAGAGAGAGGGACAGAGTTAGAGATGGAGAGAGAGTGTGTTACAGTTAGTGATGGAGAGAGAGAGTGGAACAGAGTTAGAGATGGAGAGAGAGAGAGGGACAGAGTTCAAGATGGAGAGAGAGAGGGACAGAGTTAGAGATGCAGAGAGAGAGAGAGTGAGAGAGTGACAGAGTTAGAGATGGAGAGAGGGGGTCAGGGTTAGAAATGGAGAGAGAGAGGGAGACAGAGTTAGAGATGGAGAGAGAGAGGGACAGAGTGAGAGATGGAGAGAGAGAGAGAGGAACAGAGTTCGAGCTGGAGAGAGAGAGAGGGACAGAGTAAGAGATGGAGAGAGAGAGAAAGAGAGAGGGACAGTGTTAGAGATGGAGAGAGAGAGAGGGACAGAGTAAGAGATGGAGAGAGAGAGAAAGAGAGAGGGACAGTGTTAGAGATGGAGAGAGAGAGGGGGACAGAGTTAGAGATGGAGAGAGAGGGGAACAGAGTTAGGGATGGAGAGAGAGAGAGAGAGGGACAGAGTTAGAGATGGAGAGAGAGAGAGGGACAGAGTTCGAGATGGAGAGAGAGAGAGAGGGACAGAGTTAGAGATGGAGAGAGAGAGAGGGACAGAGTTAGAGACGGAGAGAGAGGGAGATAGGGACAGAGTTAGAGATGGAGAGAGAGAGATGAACAGAGTTAGAGATGGAGAGAGAGAGAGAGAGAGAGCCATAGTTAGAGATGTAGAGAGAGGGACAGAGTTAGAGATGGAGAGACAGAGTGTGACACAGTTAGAGATGGAGAGGGAGGGACAGAGTTAGAGATGGAGAGACAGAGTGTGACACAGTTAGAGATGGAGAGAGAGAGGGACACAGTTAGAGATGGAGAGAGAGAGAGAGAGGGACAGAGTTCGAGATGGAGAGAGAGAGGGACAGAGTTAGAGATGCAGTGAGAGAGAGAGTGAGAGAGTGACAGAGTTACAGATGGAGAGAGGGGGTCAGGGTTAGAAATGGAGAGAGAGAGAGAGAGAGACGGAGACAGAGTTAGAGATGGAGAGAGAGAGGGACAGAGTGAGAGATGGACAGAGAGAGTGAGAGGGACAGAGTAGGAGATGGAGAGAGAGGGGGTCAGGGCTAGAGATGGAGAGAGAGAGGGAGAGAGAGGGACAGAGTTAGAGATGGAGAGAGAGAGAGGGACAGAGTTAGAGCTGGAGAGAGAGAGAGAGAGGGACAGAGTAAGAGATGGAGAGAGAGAGAAAGAGAGAGGGACAGTGTTAGAGATGGAGAGAGAGAGAGGGACAGAGTTAGAGATGGAGAGAGAGAGAGAGGGACAGAGTTAGAGCTGGAGAGAGAGAGGGACAGAGTTCGAGATGGAGAGAGAGGGGAACAGAGTTAGGGATGGAGAGAGAGAGAGAGGGACAGAGTTAGAGATGGAGAGAGAGAGAGGGACAGAGTTCGAGATGGAGAGAGAGGGGAACAGAGTTAGGGATGGAGAGAGAGAGAGAGAGGGAAAGAGTTAGAGATGGAGAGAGAGAGAGGGACAGAGTTAGAGATGGAGAGAGAGGGAGACAGAGTTAGAGATGGAGAGAGAGAGAGGGACAGAGTTAGAGGTGGAGAGAGAGAGAGATAGGGACAGAGTTAGAGATGGAGAGAGAGAGCAGGACAGAGTTACAGATGGAGAGAGAGAGAGAGAGAGAGAGAGCCATAGTTAGAGATGTAGAGAGAGGGGGTCAGGGTTAGAGATGGAGAGATAGAGAGAGGGAGTTAAAGATGGAGAGAGAGAGAGAGAGAGGGACAGAGTTAGAGATGGAGAGAGAGTGTGTTACAGTTAGTGATGGAGAGAGAGAGTGGAACAGAGTTAGAGATGGAGAGAGAGAGAGGGACAGAGTTCAAGATGGAGAGAGAGAGGGACAGAGTTAGAGATGCAGAGAGAGAGAGAGTGAGAGAGTGACAGAGTTAGAGATGGAGAGAGGGGGTCAGGGTTAGAAATGGAGAGAGAGAGGGAGACAGAGTTAGAGATGGAGAGAGAGAGGGACAGAGTGAGAGATGGAGAGAGAGAGAGAGGAACAGAGTTCGAGCTGGAGAGAGAGAGAGGGACAGAGTAAGAGATGGAGAGAGAGAGAAAGAGAGAGGGACAGTGTTAGAGATGGAGAGAGAGAGAGGGACAGAGTTAGAGATGGAGAGAGAGGGGGACAGAGTTAGAGATGGAGAGAGAGGGGAACAGAGTTAGGGATGGAGAGAGAGAGTGAGAGGGACAGAGTTAGAGATGGAGAGAGAGAGAGGGACAGAGTTCGAGATGGAGAGAGAGGGGAACAGAGTTAGGGAGAGAGAGAGAGAGAGGGAAAGAGTTAGAGATGGAGAGAGAGAGAGAGGGACAGAGTTAGAGACGGAGAGAGAGGGAGATAGGGACAGAGTTAGAGATGGAGAGAGAGAGATGAACAGAGTTAGAGATGGAGAGAGAGAGAGAGAGAGAGCCATAGTTAGAGATGTAGAGAGAGGGACAGAGTTAGAGATGGAGAGACAGAGTGTGACACAGTTAGAGATGGAGAGGGAGGGACAGAGTTAGAGATGGAGAGACAGAGTGTGACACAGTTAGAGATGGAGAGGGAGGGACAGAGTTAGAGATGGAGAGACAGAGTGTGACACAGTTAGAGATGGAGAGAGAGAGGGACACAGTTAGAGATGGAGAGAGAGAGAGAGAGGGACAGAGTTCGAGATGGAGAGAGAGAGGGACAGAGTTAGAGATGCAGTGAGAGAGAGAGTGAGAGAGTGACAGAGTTACAGATGGAGAGAGGGGGTCAGGGTTAGAAATGGAGAGAGAGAGAGAGAGAGGGACAGAGTTAGAGATGGAGAGAGAGAGGGACAGAGTTAGAGATGGAGAGAGAGAGAGGGACAGAGTTAGAGATGGAGAGAGAGAGAGAGGGACAGAGTTAGAGATGGAGAGAGAGAGGGACAGAGTTAGAGATGGAGAGAGAGAGAGGGACCGAGTTAGAGATGGAGAGAGAGAGGGACAGAGTTAGTGATGGAGAGAGAGAGAGAGAGAGGGACAGAGTTAGAGATGGAGAGAGAGAGAGGGACAGAGTTCGAGATGGAGAGAGAGAGAGAGAGACAGAGTTAGTGATGGAGAGAGAGAGAGGGACAGAGTTAGTGATGGAGAGAGAGAGAGGGGAACAGAGTTAGGGATGGAGAGAGAGAGAGGGACAGAGTTCGAGATGGAGAGAGAGAGAGGGGAAGAGAGTTAGGGATGGAGAGAGAGAGAGGGACAGAGTTCGAGATGGAGAGAGAGGGGAACAGAGTTAGGGATGGAGAGAGAGAGAGAGAGAGAGAGAAGGACAGAGTTAGAGATGGAGAGAGAGAGAGGGACAGAGTTCGAGATGGAGAGAGAGAGAGAGAGGGGAACAGAGTTAGGGATGGAGAGAGAGAGAGGGACAGAGTTCGAGATGGAGAGAGAGGGGAACAGTGAGAGGGGCAGAGTTAGAAATGGAGAGAGAGAGAGAGAGGGACAGAGTTAGAGATGGAGAGAGAGAGGGACAGAGTTAGAGATGGAGAGAGAGGGTGACAGAGTTAGAGATGGAGAGAGAGAGAGAGAGAGAGAGAGGGACAGAGTTAGAGATGGAGAGAGAGAGAGGGACAGAGTTCGAGATGGAGAGAGAGGGGAACAGAGTTAGGGATGGAGAGAGTGAGAGAGAGAGAAGGACAGAGTTAGAGATGGAGAGAGAGAGAGGGGAACAGAGTTAGGGATGGAGAGAGAGAGAGAGAGAGAGAGAGGGACAGAGTTAGAGATGGAGAGAGAGAGGGACAGAGTTTCAGATGGAGGGAGAGAGTGAGAGAGAGGGACAGAGTTAGAGATGGAGAGAGAGAGGGGCACAGAGTTAGAGATGGAGAGAGAGAGAGAGATAGGGACAGAGTTAGAGATGGAGAGAGAGAGGGACAGAGTTAGAGATGGAGAGAGAGAGAGAGAGAGATAGAGGGACAGAGTTTGAGATGGAGAGAGAGAGAGAGGGAGAGAGTTAGAGATGGAGCGAGAGAGAGAGGGACAGAGTTAGAGATGGAGAGAGAGAGAGGGACAGAGTTCGAGATGGAGAGAGAGAGAGAGAGAGAGAGAGAGGGACAGAGTTAGAGATGGAGAGAGAGAGAGAGGGACAGAGTTAGAAATGGAGAGAGAGGGAGAGAGTTAGAGATGGGGAGAGAGAGAGAGAGAGAGAGAGGGACAGAGTTAGAGATGGAGAGAGAGAGAGAGGGACCGAGTTAGAGATGGAGAGAGAGTGAGAGAGATAGATTTAGAGATACAGAGAGAGTGGGTCAGGGGGAGAGATGGAGAGAGAGAGATAGAGAGAGGGAGACAGAGTTAGAGATGGAGAGAGAGGGACAGTTAGAGTTCGAGAGAGAGAGGGAGAGAGAGGGAGAGAGTTAGACATGGAGAGAGAGAGAGAGAGAGAGAGAGAGACAGATTTAGAGGTGGAGAGAGAGGGGGACAGAGGTAGAGTTGGAGAGAGAGAGGAAGAGAGTTAGAGATGGAGAGAGAGAGGGGGACAGAGTTAGAGATGGAGAGTGAGAGAGGGACAGAGTTAGAGATGGAGAGAGAGAGAGAGGGACAGAGTTAGAGATGGCGAGAGAGAGAGAGAGAGAGACATAGTTAGAGATGGAGAGAGAGAGGGTCAGGGTTAGAGATGGAGAGAGAGAGGGACAGAGTTAGAGATGGAGAGAGAGAGGGACAGGGTTAGAGATGGAGAGAGAGGAAGAGAGTTAGAGATGGAGAGAGAGAGAGAGAGAGACAGAGTTAGAGATGGAGTGACAGAGAGAGGGTACAGAGTTATAGATGGAGAGAGAGAGGGACAGTGTTAGAGATGGAGAGAGAGAGAGGGACAGAGTTCGAGATGGAGAGAGAGAGAGGGACAGAGTTCGAGATGGAGAGAGAGAGGGACAGAGTTCGAGATGGAGAGAGAGAGTGAGAGAGAGGGACAGAGTTAGAGATGGAGAGAGAGAGAGAGAGAGAGGGACAGAGTTCGAGATGGAGAGAGAGAGAGGGACAGTGTTCGAGATGGAGAGAGAGAGGGACAGAGTTCGAGATGGAGAGAGAGAGTGAGAGAGAGGGACAGAGTTAGAGATGGAGAGAGAGAGAGAGAGAGAGGGACAGAGTTAGAGATGGAGAGAGAGAGAGAGAGAGGGACAGAGTTAGAGATGGCGAGAGAGAGAGAGAGAGACATAGTTAGAGATGGAGAGAGAGGGGGACAGTGTTAGAGATGGAGAGAGAGAGGTGGACGGAATTAGAGATAGAGAGGGAGAGAGAGAAAGAGAGACAGAGTTAGAGATGGAGAGAGAGAGAGAGGGACAGAGTAAGAGATGGAGAGAGAGAGGGACAGAGTTAGAGATGGAGCAGGAGAGAGTTAGAGATGGAGAGAGAGAGAGAGAGGGACAGAGTTAGAGATGGAGAGAGAGGGAGCGAGTTACAGATGGAGAGAGAAGGAGACGGACAGAGTTAGAGATGGAGAGAGAGAGGGACAGAGTTAGAGATGGAGAGAGAGAGAGAGAGAGGGAGAGTATTAGAGATGGAGAGAGAGGGGGACAGTGTTCGAGATGGAGAGAGAGGGGGTCGGAGTTAAAGATGGAGAGAGAGAGTGTGACACAGTTAGAGATGGAGAGAGAGAGGGACAGAGTTAGAGCTGGAGAGAGAGAGGGACAGAGTTAGAGATGGAGAGAGAGAGTGAGAGAGAGGGACAGATTTAGAGGTGGAGAGAGAGAGAGGGACAGAGTTAGAGATGGAGAGAGAGAGAGAGAGAGAGAGAGAGAGAGGGACAGAGTTAGAGATGGAGAGAGAGAGAGAGAGAGAGAGAGGGACAGAGTTAGAGATGGAGAGAGAGAGAGAGAGAGAGAGAGAGAGAGGGGGACAGAGTTCGAGATGGAGAGAGAGAGAGAGGGACAGAGTTAGAGATGGCGAGAGAGAGAGAGAGAGAGACATAGTTAGAGATGGAGAGAGAGGGGGACAGTGTTAGAGATGGAGAGAGAGAGAGATGGACGGAGTTAGAGATGGAGAGGGAGAGAGAGAGAGAGAGAGACAGAGTTAGAGATGGAGAGAGAGGGGGACAGTGTTAGAGATGGAGAGAGAGAGATGGACGGAATTAGAGATGGAGAGGGAGAGAGAGAGAGAGAGACAGAGTTAGAGATGGAGAGAGAGAGAGAGGGACAGAGTAAGAGATGGAGAGAGAGAGAAAGAGAGAGGGACAGAGTTAGAGATGGAGAGAGAGGGTGACAGAGTTAGAGATGGAGAGAGAGAGAGAGAGAGAGGGACAGAGTTAGAGATGGAGAGAGAGAGGGACAGAGTTCGAGATGGAGAGAGAGGGGAACAGAGTTAGGGATGGAGAGAGTGAGAGAGAGAGAAGGACAGAGTTAGAGATGGAGAGAGAGAGAGGGGAACAGAGTTAGGGATGGAGAGAGAGAGAGAGAGGGACAGAGTTAGAGATGGAGAGAGAGAGAGAGACAGAGTTAGTGATGGAGAGAGAGAGAGGGACAGAGTTAGTGATGGAGAGAGAGAGAGAGGGACAGAGTTCGAGATGGAGAGAGAGGGGAACAGTGAGAGGGGCAGAGTTAGAAATGGAGAGAGAGAGAGAGAGGGACAGAGTTAGAGATGGAGAGAGAGAGGGACAGAGTTAGAGATGGAGAGAGAGAGGGACAGAGTTAGAGATGGAGAGAGAGGGTGACAGAGTTAGAGATGGAGAGAGAGAGAGAGAGAGAGGGACAGAGTTAGAGATGGAGAGAGAGAGAGGGACAGAGTTCGAGATGGAGAGAGAGGGGAACAGAGTTAGGGATGGAGAGAGTGAGAGAGAGAGAAGGACAGAGTTAGAGATGGAGAGAGAGAGAGGGGAACAGAGTTAGGGATGGAGAGAGAGAGAGAGAGAGGGACAGAGTTAGAGATGGAGAGAGAGAGAGATGGACAGAGTTCGAGATGGAGAGAGAGGGGAACAGAGTTAGGGATGGAGAGAGTGAGAGAGAGAGAAGGACAGAGTTAGAGATGGAGAGAGAGAGAGGGGAACAGAGTTAGGGATGGAGAGAGAGAGAGAGAGAGAGAGAGAGGGACAGAGTTAGAGATGGAGAGAGAGAGGGACAGAGTTTCAGATGGAGGGAGAGAGTGAGAGAGAGGGACAGAGTTAGAGATGGAGAGAGAGAGAGAGAGGGACAGAGTTAGAGATGGAGAGAGAGAGAGGGACAGAGTTCGAGATGGAGAGAGAGAGAGAGACAGAGTTAGTGATGGAGAGCGAGAGAGGGACAGAGTTAGTGATGGAGAGAGAGAGAGGGGAACAGAGTTAGGGATGGAGAGAGAGAGAGGGGAACAGAGTTAGGGATGGAGAGAGAGAGAGGTACAGAGTTAGTGATGGAGAGAGAGAGAGGGGAAGAGAGTTAGGGATGGAGAGAGAGAGAGGGACAGAGTTCGAGATGGAGAGAGAGGGGAACAGAGTTAGGGATGGAGAGAGAGAGAGAGAGAGAGAAGGACAGAGTTAGAGATGGAGAGAGAGAGAGGGACAGAGTTCGAGATGGAGAGAGAGAGAGAGAGGGGAACAGAGTTAGGGATGGAGAGAGAGAGAGGGACAGAGTTCGAGATGGAGAGAGAAGGGAACAGTGAGAGGGGCAGAGTTAGAAATGGAGAGAGAGAGAGAGAGAGGGACAGAGTTAGAGATGGAGAGAGAGAGTGAGAGGGACAGAGTTTGACATGGAGAGAGGAGGACAGAGTTAGAGATGGAGAGAGAGAGAGAGGGACAGAGTTAGAGATGGAGAGAGAGAGAGGAACAGAGTTAGAGATGGAGAGAGAGAGAGTGAGGGACAGAGTTAGAGATGGAGAGTGAGAGAGGGACAGAGTTTTAGATGGAGGTGGAGAGAGAGGGACAGAGTTAGACCTGGAGAGAGAGAAAGGGACAGAGTTAGAGATGGAGAGAGAGAGAGAGGGGGACAGAGTTAGAGATGGAGAGAGAGGGGAACAGTGAGAGGGGCAGAGTTAGAAATGGAGAGAGAGAGAGAGAGGGACAGAGTTAGAGATGGAGAGAGAGAGGGACAGAGTTAGAGATGGAGAGAGAGGGTGACAGAGTTAGAGATGGAGAGAGAGAGAGAGAGAGAGAGAGGGACAGAGTTAGAGATGGAGAGAGAGAGAGGGACAGAGTTCGAGATGGAGAGAGAGGGGAACAGAGTTAGGGATGGAGAGAGTGAGAGAGAGAGAAGGACAGAGTTAGAGATGGAGAGAGAGAGAGGGGAACAGAGTTAGGGATGGAGAGAGAGAGAGAGAGAGAGAGGGACAGAGTTAGAGATGGACAGAGAGAGGGACAGAGTTCGAGATGGAGAGAGAGGGGAACAGAGTTAGGGATGGAGAGAGTGAGAGAGAGAGAAGGACAGAGTTAGAGATGGAGAGAGAGAGAGGGGAACAGAGTTAGGGATGGAGAGAGAGAGAGAGAGAGAGAGAGGGACAGAGTTAGAGATGGAGAGAGAGAGGGACAGAGTTTCAGATGGAGGGAGAGAGTGAGAGAGAGGGACAGAGTTAGAGATGGAGAGAGAGAGGGGCACAGAGTTAGAGATGGAGAGAGAGAGATAGGGACAGAGTTAGAGATGGAGAGAGAGAGGGACAGAGTTAGAGATGGAGAGAGAGAGAGAGAGAGAGATAGAGGGACAGAGTTTGAGATGGAGAGAGAGAGAGAGGGAGAGAGTTAGAGATGGAGAGAGAGAGAGAGGGACAGAGTTAGAGATGGAGAGAGAGAGAGGGACAGAGTTCGAGATGGAGAGAGAGAGAGAGAGAGAGAGGGACAGAGTTAGAGATGGAGAGAGAGAGAGAGGGACAGAGTTAGAAATGGAGAGAGAGGGAGAGAGTTAGAGATGGGGAGAGAGAGAGAGAGAGAGAGAGGGACAGAGTTAGAGATGGAGAGAGAGAGAGAGGGACCGAGTTAGAGATGGAGAGAGAGTGAGAGAGATAGATTTAGAGATACAGAGAGAGTGGGTCAGGGGGAGAGATGGAGAGAGAGAGATAGAGAGAGGGAGACAGAGTTAGAGATGGAGAGAGAGGGACAGAGTTAGAGATGGAGAGAGAGAGAGAGACAGAGTTAGAGTTCGAGAGAGAGAGGGAGAGAGAGGGAGAGAGTTAGACATGGAGAGAGAGAGAGAGAGAGACAGATTTAGAGGTGGAGAGAGAGGGGGACAGAGGTAGAGTTGGAGAGAGAGAGGAAGAGAGTTAGAGATGGAGAGAGAGAGGGGGACAGAGTTAGAGATGGAGAGAGAGAGGGACAGAGTTAGAGATGGAGAGTGAGAGAGGGACAGAGTTAGAGATGGAGAGAGAGAGAGAGGGACAGAGTTAGAGATGGAGAGAGAGAGGGTCAGGGTTAGAGATGGAGAGAGAGAGAGGGACAGAGTTAGAGATGGAGAGAGAGAGGGACAGAGTTAGAGATGGAGAGAGAGAAAGAGAGGGACAGAGTTAGAGATGGAGAGAGAGAGGGTCAGGGTTAGAGATGGAGAGAGAGAGAGGGACAGAGTTAGAGATGGAGAGAGAGGGAGAGAGTTAGAGATGGAGAGAGAGAGAGAGACAGAGTTAGAGATGGAGTGTCAGAGAGAGGGGACAGAGTTATAGATGGAGAGAGAGAGGGACAGAGTTAGAGATGGAGAGAGAGGGGGACAGTGTTAGAGATGGAGAGAGAGAGAGGGACAGAGTTCGAGATGGAGAGAGAGAGGGAGAGAGAGGGACAGAGTTCGAGATGGAGAGAGAGAGGAAGAGAGAGGGACAGAGTTAGAGATAGAGAGAGAGCGACAGTGTTAGAGATGGAGAGAGCAGGGGACAGAGTGAGAGATCGAGAGAGAGAGAGGGAGAGAGTTAGAGATGGAGAGAGAGAGAGGGACAGAGTGAAAGATGGAGAGAGAGGGGAACAGAGTAGGAGATGAAGAGAGAGGGGGACAGAGTTAGAGATGGAGAGAGAGAGAGAGAGGGACAAATTTAAAGATGGAGAGAGAGGGAGAGAGTTAGAGATGGAGAGAGAGAGAGAGGGACAGAGTTAGAGCTGGAAAGAGAGAGGGGGACAGAGTTAGAGATGGAGAGAGTGAGAGAGAGGGACAGAGTTAGAGATGGCGAGAGAGAGAGAGAGACATAGTTAGAGATGGAGAGAGAGAGGGTCAGGGTTAGAGATGGAGAGAGAGAGAGGGACAGAGTTAGAGATGGAGAGAGAGAGAGGGAGTGAGAGAGTGACAGTGTTAGAGATGGAGAGAGAGAGGGGGACAGAGTTAGAGATGGAGAGAGAGAGAGAGGGACAGAGTTACAGATGGAGAGAGAGAGAGGGACAGAGTTAGAGATGGAGAGAGAGGGGGTCAGGGTTAGAGATGGAGAGAGAGAGAGGGGCAGAGTGAGAGATGGAGAGAGAGAGAGGGAGTGAGTGAGTGACAGAGTTAGAGATGGAGAGAGAGAGGGAGAGAGAGGGACAGAGTTAGAGCTGGAGAGAGAGAGAGAGAGGGACAGAGTTAGAGATGGAGAGAGAGAGAGAGAGAGGGACAGTGTTAGAGATGGAGAGAGAGAGAGAGAGGGACAGAGTTAGAGCTGGAGAGAGAGAGAGAGAGAGAGGGACAGAGTTAGAGATAGAGAGAGAGAGGGAGAGAGTTAGAATTGGAGAGAGAGAGAGGGACAGAGCTAGAGATGGAGAGAGAGGGAGCGAGTTACAGATGGAGAGAGAAGGAGACGGACAGAGTTAGAGATGGAGAGAGAGAGAGACAGAGTTAGAGATGGAGAGAGAGAGAGAGGGAGAGTATCAGAGATGGAGAGAGAGAGAGAGATAGAGGGACAGAGTTTGAGATGGAGAGAGAAAGAGGGGCAGAGTGAGAGATGGAGAGAGAGAGAGGGAGTGAGAGAGTGACAGAGTTAGAGATGGAGAGAGAGAGGGAGAGAGAGGGACAGAGTTAGTGCTGGAGAGAGAGAGAGGGACAGAGTTAGAGATGGAGAGAGAGAGAGAGAGAGAGAGAGAGAGAGAGAGGGACAGTGTTAGAGATGGAGAGAGAGAGAGAGAGGGACAGAGTTAGAGCTGGAGAGAGAGAGAGAGGGACAGAGTGTGAGATGGAGAGAGAGGCGGACAGATTTAGAGATGGAGAGAGAGGGGAACAGAGTTAGAGATGCAGAGAGAGAGAGAGGGAGAGAGTTAGAGATGGAGAGAGAGAGAGATAGAGGGACAGAGTGAGAGATGGAGAGAGAGAGGGACAGAGTGAGAGATGGAGAGAGGGAGAGAGTGGGACAGAGTTAGAGATGGAGAGAGAGAGGGACAGAGTTTGAGATGGAGAGAGAGAGTGAGAGGGACAGAGTTTGACATGGAGAGAGGAGGACAGAGTTAGAGATGGAGAGAGAGAGAGAGGGACAGAGTTAGAGATGGAGAGAGAGAGAGGAACAGAGTTAGAGATGGAGAGAGAGAGAGAGTGAGGGACAGAGTTAGAGATGGAGAGAGAGAGAGAGAGAGAGTTTTAGATGGAGGTGGAGAGAGAGGGACAGAGTTAGACCTGGAGAGAGAGAAAGGGACAGAGTTAGAGATGGAGAGAGAGAGAGAGGGGGACAGAGTTAGAGATGGAGAGAGAGTGAGAGAGAGAGAGGGACAGAGTTAGAGATGGAGAGAGAGAGGGAGAGAGTTAGAATTGGAGAGAGAGAGAGGGACAGAGTTAGAGATGGAGAGAAAGAGAGGGACAGAGTTAGAGATGGAGAGAGAGAGGGTCAGGGTTAGAGATGGAGAGAGAGAGAGAGGGACAGAGTTAGAGATGGAGAGAGAGGGACAGAGTTGGAGATGGAGAGAGAGAGGGAGAGAGAGGGTCAGGGTTAGAGATGGAGAGAGAGAGGGGCAGAGTTAGAGATGGAGAGAGAGAGGGAGAGAGAGGGACAGAGTTAGAAATGGAGAGAGAGGGAGAGAGTTAGAGATGGAGAGAGAGAGAGAGAGAGAGTGGGAGACAGAGTTAGAGATGGAGAGAGAGAGAAGGACAGGGTTAGAGATGGAGAGAGAGAGAGGGACAGAGTTAGAGATGGAGAGAGAGGGAGAGAGAAAGGGACAGAGTTAGAGATGGAGAGAGAGAGAGGGAGAGAGAGGGAGAGAGAGTTCGAGATGGAGGAGGAGAGAGAGGGACTGAGTTAGAGATGGAGAGAGAGAGACAGAGGGACAGTGTTAGAGATAGAGAGAGAGAGAGAGAGAGACAGATTTAGAGGTGGAGAGAGAGGGGGACAGAGGTAGAGTTGGAGAGAGAGAGGGAGAGAGTTAGGGATGGAGAGAGAGAGGGACAGAGTAAGAGATGGAGAGAGAGACAAAGAGAGAGGGACAGAGTTAGAGATGGAGAGAGAGAGGGACAGAGTTAGAGATGGAGCAGGAGAGAGGGAGAGAGTTAGAGATGGAGAGAGAGAGAGAGAGGGACAGAGTTAGAGATGGAGAGAGAGGGAGCGAGTTACAGATGGAGAGAGAAGGAGACGGACAGAGTTAGAGATGGAGAGAGAGAGGGACAGAGTTAGAGATGGAGAGAGAGAGAGAGAGGGAGAGTATTAGAGATGGAGAGAGAGAGAGAGGGTGAGTATTAGAGATGGAGAGAGAGAGAGAGACAGAGGGACAGAGTTTGAGATGGAGAGAGAGAGAGGGAGAGAGTTAGAGATGGAGAGAGAGAGAGAGAGAGAGAGAGGGACAGAGTTAGAGATGGAGAGAGAGGTGGTCAGTGTTAGAGATGGAGAGAGAGAGCGGGACAGAGTTAGAGATGGAGAGAGAGAGGGACAGAGTTAGAGATGGAGAGAGAGAGAGAGGGACAGAGCTAGAAATGGAGAGAGAGTGAGAGAGAAAGATTTAGAGATAGAGAGAGAGGGGGTCAGGGGTAGAGATGGAGAGAGAGAGAGAGAGAGAGAGAGAGAGGGAGACAGAGATAGAGATGGAGAGAGAGAGGGACAGAGTTAGAGATGGAGAGAGAGGGGGACAGAGTTAGAGATGGAGGAGGAGAGAGAGAGAGAGAGAGACAGAGTTAGAGATCGAGAGAGAGAGGGAGAGATAGGGAGAGAGTTAGAGATGGAGAGAGAGAGACAGAGGGACAGTGTTAGAGATGGAGAGAGAGAGAGAGAGAGACAGATTTAGAGGTGGAGAGAGAGGGGGACAGAGGTAGAGTTGGAGAGAGAGAGAGGGAGAGAGTTAGAGATGGAGAGAGAGAGGGACAGAGTTAGAGATGGAGAGAGAGAGGGACAGAGTTAGTGATGGAGAGAGAGTTGAGGAACAGAGTTAGAGATGGAGGAGGAGAGAGGGAGAGAGTTAGACATGGAGAGAGATAGAGAGAGAGAGGGACAGTGTTAGAGATGGAGAGAGAGGGAGCGAGTTACAGATGGAGAGAGAAGGAGACGGACAGAGTTAGAGATGGAGAGAGAAGGAGACGGACAGAGTTAGAGATGGAGAGAGAGAGAGAGGGAGAGTAATAGAGATGGAGAGAGAGAGCGGGACAGAGTTCGAGATGGAGAGAGAGAGAGGGACAGAGTTCGAAATGGAGAGAGAGAGAGGGACAGAGTTAGAGATGGAGAGAGAGAGAGGGAGTGAGTGAGTGACAGAGTTAGAGATGGAGAGAGAGAGGGAGAGAGAGGGTCAGGGTTAGAAATGGAGAGAGAGAGAGAGAGAGAGGGAGACAGAGTTAGAGATGGAGAGAGAGAGGGACAGAGTTAGAGATGGAGAGAGAGAGAGGAACAGAGTTAGAGATGGAGAGAGAGAGAGGGAGTGAGTGAGTGACAGAGTTAGAGATGGAGAGAGAGAGGGAGAGAGAGGGTCAGGGTTAGAGATGGAGAGAGAGAGGGGCAGAGTTAGAGATGGAGAGAGAGAGAGGGAGTGAGAGACAGAGTTATAGATGGAGAGAGAGGGGGTCAGAGTTAGAGATGGAGAGAGAGAGGGAGAGAGAGGGACAGAGTTAGAAATGGAGAGAGAGGGAGAGAGTTAGAGATGGAGAGAGAGAGAGAGAGAGAGAGAGAAAGGGGCAGAGTTAGAGATGGAGAGAGAGAGGGAGAGAGTGGGAGACAGAGTTAGAGATGGAGAGAGAGAGAGGGACAGGGTTAGAGATGGAGAGAGAGAGAGGGACAGAGTTAGAGATGGAGAGAGAGAAAGGGACAGAGTTAGAGATGGAGAGAGAGAGAGGGAGAGAGAGGGAGACAGAGTTCGAGATGGAGGAGGAGAGAGAGGGACTGAGTTAGAGATGGAGAGAGAGAGACAGAGGGACAGTGTTAGAGATAGAGAGAGAGAGAGAGAGAGAGAGAGAGAGACAGATTTAGAGGTGGAGAGAGAGGGGGACAGAGGTAGAGTTGGAGAGAGAGAGGGAGAGAGTTAGGGATGGAGAGAGAGAGAGGGACAGAGTAAGAGATGGAGAGAGAGACAAAGAGAGAGGGACAGAGTTAGAGATGGAGAGAGAGAGGGACAGAGTTAGAGATGGAGAGAGAGAGAGAGGGACAGAGCTGGAGATGGAGAGAGAGAGAGAGAGGGACAGAGTTAGAGATGGAGAGAGAGGGAGCGAGTTACAGATGGAGAGAGAGAGAGACAGAGTTAGAGATGGAGAGAGAGAGGGACAGAGTTAGAGATGGAGAGAGAGAGAGAGGGAGAGTATTAGAGATGGAGAGAGAGAGAGAGGGAGAGTATTAGAGATGGAGAGAGAGAGAGAGATAGAGGGACAGAGTTTGAGATGGAGAGAGAGAGAGGGAGAGAGTTAGAGATGGAGAGAGAGAGAGAGAGAGAGAGAGGGACAGAGTTAGAGATGGAGAGAGAGGTGGTGAGTATTAGAGATGGAGAGAGAGAGCGGGACAGAGTTAGAGATGGAGAGAGAGAGGGACAGAGTTAGAGATGGAGAGAGAGAGAGAGGGACAGAGCTAGAAATGGAGAGAGAGTGAGAGAGAAAGATTTAGAGACAGAGAGAGAGGGGGTCAGGGGTAGAGATGGAGAGAGAGAGAGAGAGAGAGAGAGAGGGGGAGACAGAGATAGAGATGGAGAGAGAGAGGGACAGAGTTAGAGATGGAGAGAGAGGGGGACAGAGTTAGAGATGGAGGAGGAGAGAGAGAGAGAGAGACAGAGTTAGAGATCGAGAGAGAGAGGGAGAGATAGGGAGAGAGTTAGAGATGGAGAGAGAGAGACAGAGGGACAGTGTTAGAGATGGAGAGAGAGAGAGAGAGAGACAGATTTAGAGGTGGAGAGAGAGGGGGACAGAGGTAGAGTTAGAGAGAGAGAGAGGGACAGAGTTAGAGATGGAGAGAGAGAGGGACAGAGTTAGTGATGGAGAGAGAGTTGAGGGACAGAGTTAGAGATGGAGGAGGAGAGAGGGAGAGAGTTAGACATGGAGAGAGAGAGAGAGAGAGGGACAGTGTTAGAGATGGAGAGAGAGGGAGCGAGTTACAGATGGAGAGAGAAGGAGACGGACAGAGTTAGAGATGGAGAGAGAAGGAGACGGACAGAGTTAGAGATGGAGAGAGAGAGAGAGGGAGAGTAATAGAGATGGAGAGAGAGAGAGGGACAGAGTTACAGATGGAGAGAGAGAGAGGGAGTGAGTGAGTGACAGAGTTAGAGTTGGAGAGAGAGGGGGTCAGGGTTAGAAATGGAGAGAGAGAGAGAGAGAGAGAGGGAGACAGAGTTAGAGATGGAGAGAGAGAGGGACAGAGTTAGAGATGGAGAGAGAGAGAGGGACAGAGTTAGAGATGGAGAGAGAGAGAGGGAGTGAGTGAGTGACAGAGTTAGAGATGGGGAGAGAGAGGGACAGAGTTAGAGATGGAGAGAGAGAGGGACAGAGTTAGAGATGGAGAGAGAGTGAGGGACAGAGTTAGAGATGGAGAGAGAGAGTGGGAGAGAGTTAGAGAAGGAGAGAGAGAGTGAGAGAGGGGCAGAGTTCGAGATGGAGAGAGAGAGAGAGGGACAGTGTTAGAGATGGAGAGAGAGTGAGAGAGACAGATTTAGAGATGGAGAGAGATGGGGTCAGGGGTAGAAATGGAGAGAGAGAGAGAGAGGGAGACAGAGCTAGAGATGGAGCGAGAGAGGGACAGAGTGAGAGATGGAGAGAGAGGTGGACAGTGTTAGAGATGGAGGAGGAGAGAGAGGGACAGAGTTAGAGATGGAGAGAGAGAGAGACAGGGACAGAGTTAGTGATGGAGAGAGAGAGGGAGAGACAGAGTTAGAGATGGAGGGAGAGGGGGTCAGGGTTAGAGATGGAAAGTGAGAGAGAGAGGGGGACAGAGTTAGAGATGGAGAGAGAGAGGGACAGAGTTAGAGATGGAGAGAGAGAGAGGGACAGAGTGAGAGATGGAGAGAGAGAGACAGAGGGACAGTGTTAGAGACGGGGAGAGAGAGAGAGAGAGACAGTTTTAGAGATGGAGAGAGAGAGTGAAAGAGAGGGGGACAGAGTTAGAAATGGAGAGAGAGGGAGAGAGTTAGAGATGGAGAGAGAGAGGGAGGGACAGAGTTAGAGAGGGAGAGCGAGAGAGGGACAGAGTGAGAGATGGAGAGAGAGAGAGAGAGTGAGAGAGTGACAGAGTTAGCGATGGAGAGAGAGGGGGTCAGGGTTAGAAATAGAGAGAGAGAGAGGGACAGATTTAGAGATGGAGAGAGAGAGAGGGACAGAGTTAGAGATGGAGAGAGAGAGTGGGAGAGAGTTAGAGAAGGAGAGAGAGAGTGAGAGAGGGGCAGAGTTCGAGATGGAGACAGAGAGAGAGGGACAGAGTTAGAGATGGAGAGAGAGTGGGACAGTGTTAGAGATGGAGAGAGAGGGGAACAGAGTTCGAGATGGAGAGAGAGAGAGAGAGAGAGAGGGGGACAGAGTTAGAGATGGACAGAGAGAGGGAGAGAGAGGGACAGATTTTGAGATGGAGAGAGAGGGGGACAGAGGTAGAGTTGGAGAGAGAGAGGGAGAGAGTTAGAGACGGAGAGAGAGAGAGGGACAGAGTTAGAGATGGAAAGAGAGAGGGACAGAGTTAGAGATGGAGAGAGAGGGGGGCAGAGTTAGTGATGGAGAGAGAGAGGGACAGAGTTAGAGATGGAGAGAGAGAGAGGGAGAGTAATAGAGATGGAGAGAGAGAGAGGGAGAGTAATAGAGATGGAGAGAGAGAGAGAGATAGAGGGACAGAGTTCGAGATGGAGAGAGAGAGAGAGAGAGGGACAGAGTTAGAGATGGAGAGAGAGAGAGGGACAGAGTTCGAGATGGAGAGGGAGAGCGGGACAGAGTTCGAAATGGAGAGAGAGAGGGACAGAGTTAGAGATGGAGAGAGAGAGAGAGGGACAGAGTTAGAGATGGAGAGAGAGTGGGACAGAGTTAGAGATGGAGAGAGAGAGCGGACAGAGTTCGAGATGGAGAGAGAGAGAGGGACAGAGTTCGAAATGGAGAGAGAGAGATGGACAGAGTTAGAGATGGGGAGAGAGAGAGAGAGAGAAACAGAGTTAGAGATGGAGAGAGAGAGAGAGAGAGGGACAGTGTTAGTGATGGAGAGAGAGAGTGAGAGACAGAGTTAGAGATGGAGAGAGAGAGGGAGAGAGAGGGACAGAGTTAGAGATGGAGAGAGAGAGAGAGGGACAGAGTTAGAGCTGGAGAGAGATGGGGTCAGGGGTAGAGATGGAGAGAGAGAGAGGGAGGGACAGAGTTAGAGATGGAGAGAGAGTGGGACAGTGTTAGAGATGGAGGAGGAGAGAGAGGGACAGAGTTAGTGATGGAGAGAGAGAGGGAGAGACAGAGTTAGAGATGGAGAGAGAGAGAGGGACAGAGTTAGAGATGGACGGACAGGGAGAGAGTTAGAGATGGAGAGAGAGAGAGAGAGACAGATTTAGAGATGGAGAGAGAAAGAGAGGGGGACAGAGTTAGAGATGGAGAGAGTGGGAGAGAGTTAGAGATGGAGAGAGAGAGGGAGGGACAGAGTTAGAGATGGAGAGCGAGAGGGACAGAGTTAGAGATGGAGATAGAGAGAGGGACAGAGTTAGAGATGGAGAGAGAGAGAGGGAGAGTAATAGAGATGGAGAGAGAGAGAGAGATAAAGGGACAGAGTTCGAGATGGAGAGAGAGAGAGAGAGAGGGACAGAGTTAGAGATGGAGAGAGAGAGAGGGACAGAGTTCGAGATGGAGAGGGAGAGCAGGACAGAGTTCGAAATGGAGAGTGAGAGGGACAGAGTTAGAGATGGAGAGAGAGAGAGGGACAGAGTAAGAGATAGAGAGAGAGAGAGAGAGGGACAGAGTTAGAGATGGAGAGAGAGGGGGTCAGTGTTAGAGATGGAGAGAGAGAGCGGACAGAGTTCGAGATGGAGAGAGAGAGAGGGACAGAGTTCGAAATGGAGAGAGAGAGATGGACAGAGTTAGAGATGGAGAGAGAGAGAGGGAGTGAGTGAGTGACAGAGTTAGAGTAGGAGAGAGAGGGGGTCAGGGTTAGAAATGGAGAGAGAGAGAGAGAGAGGGAGACAGAGTTAGAGATGGAGAGAGAGAGGGAGACAGAGGGACAGAGTTAGAGATGGAGAGAGAGAGGGACAGAGTTAGAGATGGAGAGAGAGAGAGAGGGACAGAGTTAGAGATGGAGAGAGAGAGAGGGAGACAGAGTTAGAGATGGAGAGAGAGAGGGAGAGAGAGGGACAGAGTTAGAGATGGAGAGAGAGAGGGACAGAGTTAGTGATGGAGAGAGAGAGGGACAGAGTTAGAGATGGAGAGAGAGAGAGGGAGAGTAATAGAGATGGAGAGAGAGAGAGAGATAGAGGGACAGAGTTAGAGATGGAAAGAGAGAGGGACAGAGTTAGAGATGGAGAGAGAGGGGGGCAGAGTTAGAGATGGAGAGGGAGAGCGGGACAGAGTTCGAAATGGAGAGAGAGAGGGACAGAGTTAGAGATGGAGAGAGAGAGGGGGACAGAGTAAGAGAGAGAGAGAGAGAGGGACAGAGTTAGAGATGGAGAGAGAGGGGGAGAGAGTTAGAGATGGAGAGAGAGAGCGGACAGAGTTCGAGATGGAGAGAGAGAGAGGGACAGAGTTCGAAATGGAGAGAGAGAGATGGACAGAGTTAGAGATGGAGAGAGAGAGAGAGAGAAACAGAGTTAGAGATGGAGAGAGAGAGAGAGAGGGACAGTGTTAGAGATGGAGAGAGAGAGGGAGAGAGAGGGACAGAGTTAGAGATGGAGAGAGAGAGAGAGGGACAGAGTTAGAGATGGAGAGAGAGTGAGAGAGACAGATTTAGAGATGGAGAGAGATGGGGTCAGGGGTAGAGATGGAGAGAGAGAGAGGGAGGGACAGAGTTAGAGATGGAGAGAGAGTGGGACAGTGTTAGAGATGGAGGAGGAGAGAGAGGGACAGAGTTAGTGATGGAGAGAGAGAGGGAGAGACAGAGTTAGAGATGGAGAGAGAGAGAGGGACAGAGTTAGAGATGGACGGACAGGGAGAGAGTTAGAGATGGAGAGAGAGAGAGAGAGACAGATTTAGAGATGGAGAGAGAGAGAGAAAGAGAGGGGGACAGAGTTAGAGATGGAGAGAGTGGGAGAGAGTTAGAGATGGAGAGAGAGAGGGAGGGACAGAGTTAGAGATGGAGAGCGAGAGGGACAGAGTTAGAGATGGAGATAGAGAGAGGGACAGAGTTAGAGATGGAGAGAGAGAGAGGGAGAGTAATAGAGATGGAGAGAGAGAGAGAGATAAAGGGACAGAGTTCGAGATGGAGAGAGAGAGAGAGAGAGGGACAGAGTTAGAGATGGAGAGAGAGAGAGGGACAGAGTAAGAGATAGAGAGAGAGAGAGAGAGAGGGACAGAGTTAGAGATGGAGAGAGAGGGGGTCAGTGTTAGAGATGGAGAGAGAGAGCGGACAGAGTTCGAGATGGAGAGAGAGAGAGGGACAGAGTTCGAAATGGAGAGAGAGAGATGGACAGAGTTAGAGATGGAGAGAGAGAGAGGGAGTGAGTGAGTGACAGAGTTAGAGTAGGAGAGAGAGGGGGTCAGGGTTAGAAATGGAGAGAGAGAGAGAGAGGGAGACAGAGTTAGAGATGGAGAGAGAGAGGGAGAGAGAGGGACAGAGTTAGAGATGGAGAGAGAGAGGGACAGAGTTAGAGATGGAGAGAGAGAGAGGGACAGAGTTAGAGATGGAGAGAGAGAGAGGGAGAAACAGAGTTAG
>NW_026728287.1:12500-45000 GCF_030684315.1 Stegostoma tigrinum
CCCCCTCTCTGCACACACCGGCCGACTGTTCCGGGCTAGCACAGGCGAAGGGACAGCCCGCTACCTTCCGTGCTACTCCCGGGGGAACCGGGCTCTCGAGCCTGCCTGGCCTGCCAGGACGAGGTTACCCGCGGAGGGGGGACGGCCGTTTCCGGGTCGACGGCCCCGGGCTGCGCCGCCTTTGCCCGCCCTCCGACGTTTCGGGCCCGGAGGCCTTGGACAGTTAGAACTGGCGCGAAGAGATCGGAAGGTCTGGTAGGAAGTCGCCAAGACTATGTCGAACACAACCGCCAAAGTGTCGAGGAACACAAATCGCCACCAGAGTGTCGAAGTTAAAAGCAGCACTGAGTATCGAACACAAAAATCGCCAGACTGTCGAACTTAATTCAGCTCAGAGTATCGAACACAAAAATCGCCAGACTGTCGAACTTAATTCAGCTCAGAGTATCGAACACAAAAATCGCCAGACTGTCGAACTTACCATGGGCTCAGAGTATCGAGTGTTAATCGCCCAGGTGTGTCGAACTTAAAATGGGCGGATTATCGAGTGTTTAATCGCCCGAGTGTCGAACTTAAAATGGGCGGATTATCGAGTGTTTAATCGCCCGAGTGTCGAACTTAAAATGGGCGGATTATCGAGTGTTTAATCGCCCGAGTGTCGAATGTCACGGCCAACATGTTCACAATTCGACAAAGCGTTCGAAAGTTCGACTATTAGCGTTCAAAAGTTCGACTGTTAGCGTTCAAAAGTTCGACAAAGTGTTCGCATGTTCGACAAAGTGTTCAAAATTCGACAAAGTGTTCGAAATTCGACAAAGTGTTCAAAATTCGACAAAGTGTTCAAAATTCGACAAAGTGTTCAAAATTCGACAAAGTGTTCAAAATCCGACCTCCGAGAGCTCTTTGGCATGCACACGAGTTCCAAATTGCCGCCCACCGTCTTTGGAACCGTTCCTCGGGCCTGTCTCAAAGTGGTCCCGAGCCGCCATTTTGTTCTAAAAAACGTGTTCCCGAAAATCTCCGGGTACCCCGCCAACCCCCCCGGCCGAAAATGACGAGTTGCACTTTGGGGGCGAATTTGAAATTTCAGTCCGACGATGAGGCACCGAAAGCCCGCAAACGGTACTCGGATCGTCCCCCTTGCCGACTTCCGTGATTTTTCAAAGTTAAAGTTTTCGGGCTGCGGACACTTTATTGCAACGGGGCAAGGCGCCGGGGCGAATTCCCACCCCTCCAGCGGGGCCCTGGAACTCCAACCCGGCGTGGATTTTCGGATTTTTCCCCTTCCCCACCGACTTTCCTCCGCTGACACTTAGAATTTTTTTTGACACTTAGAATTTTTTTTGACACTTAGAATTTTTTTGACACTTAGAATTTTTTTTGACACTTAGAATTTTTTTTGACACTTAGAATTTTTTTTGACACTTAGAATTTTTTTGACACTTAGAATTTTTTTGACACTTAGAATTTTTTTGACACTTAGAATTTTTTTTGACACTTAGAATTTTTTTGACACTTAGAATTTTTTTTGACACTTAGAATTTTTTTGACACTTAGAATTTTTTTTGACACTTAGAATTTTTTTTGACACTTAGAATTTTTTTTGACACTTAGAATTTTTTTGACACTTAGAATTTTTTTTGACACTTAGAATTTTTTTCTAAGTTTTTCCTTCTGGTTACTGACTTCCCTCGTCGGGCACGGGGATTTTCGACTTCCTCCTCCCGACCGAGGGGCCTCATTTTCGGGCATTTTCCTCAGATTTCCAAGCATTTTTAGACACTTTTCCCGACTTTTCCTGCTTACTGATTTCACACTTTTGGCCATTTTTATGCATTTTCCCGACTTTTCCTGCTTACTGATTTCACACTTTTGGCCATTTTTATGCATTTTCCCGACTTTTCCTGCTTACTGATTTCACACTTTTGGCCATTTTTAAGCATTTTCCTGGTTACTGATTTCACGCTTTTGGACATTTTCGGAGGTTCTGACGGCTTTTTCGCCTTACTGCTTCGGACATTTCGGGCACTTGGCTGACTTTTCCCGCTTACTCCTTCCGGGCTTTTACTCATTTTCGGAGGTTCTGACGGCTTTTTCGCCTTACTGCTTCGGACATTTCGGGCACTTGGCTGACTTTTCCCGCTTACTCCTTCCGGGCTTTTACTCATTTTCGGAGGTTCTGACGGCTTTTTCGCCTTACTGCTTCGGACATTTCGGGCACTTGGCTGACTTTTCCCGCTTACTCCTTCCGGGCTTTTACTCATTTTCGGAGGTTCTGACGGCTTTTTCGCCTTACTGCTTCGGACATTTCGGGCACTTGGCTGACTTTTCCCGCTTACTCCTTCCGGGCTTTTACTCATTTTCGGAGGTTCTGACGGCTTTTTCGCCTTACTGCTTCGGACATTTCGGGCACTTGGCTGACTTTTCCCGCTTACTCCTTCCGGGCTTTTACTCATTTTCGGAGGTTCCGACGGCTTTTTCGCCTTACTGCTTCGGACATTTCGGGCACTTTGCTGACTTCTCCACCTTACTCCTTCCGGGCTTTTACTCATTTTCGGAGGTTCCGACGGCTTTTTCGCCTTACTGCTTCGGGCACTTTGCTGACCTTTTCCCGCTTACCCCTTTCAAGGTTTTGGACGTCTCCGGTCGGGTCCGCGCCCCTCGCCCGGGCCGGAACGCCTCCCCGCCGGCCGAGTTCCTCGGGGTCGCCCCCTCGCCCGGGAAAACCCGCTCCCCGCCGTCCCACAGCACTCCGACTCGGCCAGGCAGCCTCACGGGCACAGCGACTCCTGCCCACCTCGGGAACCGACGCCCCGCTCGGGCTCAGGCTCCGAAAAACCACCACAGCGGGGCAGCTACCCTCAATGCAGCCGAAATTCAAATTCCTCCCCTTCGAGAGGCGCGCCTCACCCGGCCACGGCCTCGGAACTGCTCCCCTTCCTCGGGATCGGCCCCTCGCCCGGGAAAACCCGCTCCCCGCCGTCCCACAGCACTCCGACTCGGCCAGGCAGCCTCACGGGCACAGCGACTCCTGCCCACCTCGGGAACCGACGCCCCGCTCGGGCTCAGGCTCCGAAAAACCACCACAGCGGGGCAGCTACCCTCAATGCAGCCGAAATTCAAATTCCTCCCCTTCGAGAGGCGCGCCTCACCCGGCCACGGCCTCCAAATCGCTCCCCTTAGGCGAAAATTAAGCCCCCGTGGCCGATAATACCCCTCCTTGATCGTGCACAAGGGCAGCTCCAAGTTGAACGGGCTCAGGCTCCAAAAACCCACAACAGCGGGCAGCTACCCTCAATGCAGCCGAAATTCAAATCCCTCCCCTTCGAGAGGCGCGCCTCACCCGGCCACGGCCTCCAAATCGCTCCCCTTAGGCGAAAATTAAGCCCCCGTGGCCGATAATACCCCTCCTTGATCGTGCACAAGGGCAGCTCCAAGTTGAACGGGCTCAGGCTCCAAAAACCCACAACAGCGGGCAGCTACCCTCAATGCAGCCGAAATTCAAATCCCTCCCCTTCGAAAGGCGCGCCTCACCCGGCCACGGCCTCCAAATCGCTCCCCTTAGGCGAAAATTAAGCCCCCGTGGCCGATAATACCCCTCCTTGATCGTGCACAAGGGCAGCTCCAAGTTGAACGGGCTCAGGCTCCAAAAACCCACAACAGCGGGCAGCTACCCTCAATGCAGCCGAAATTCAAATCCCTCCCCTTCGAAAGGCGCGCCTCACCCGGCCACGGCCTCCAAATCGCTCCCCTTAGGCGAAAATTAAGCCCCCGTGGCGGATAATACCCCTCCTTGATCGTGCACAAGGGCAGCTCCAAGTTGAACGGAGAAGTCAGTAACCAACCAAAAATAAGCTTGGTTACTGATTTCTCCCGTTGGTTACTGACTTCTCCCTTTGGTTACTGATTTCTCCCGTTGGTTACTCATTTCTCTTGTTGGTTACTGATTTCTCCCGTTGGTTACTGACTTCTCCCTTTGGTTACTGATTTCTCCCGTTGGTTACTGACTTCTCCCGTTGGTTACTCATTTCTCCCGTTGGTTACTCATTTCTCCCGTTGGTTACTCATTTCTCCTGTTGGTTACTGATTTCTTGGTTACTCATTTCTCTTCTTGGTTACTCATTTCTCCTGTTGGTTACTGATTTCTTGGTTACTCATTTCTCTTCTTGGTTACTCATTTCCCTTTCTGACACTTAGAATTTTTTTTGACACTTAGAATTTTTTTTGACACTTAGAATTTTTTTCTAAGTTTTTCCTTCTGGTTACTGACTTCCCTCGTCGGGCACGGGGATTTTCGACTTCCTCCTCCCGACCGAGGGGCCTCATTTTCGGGCATTTTCCTCAGATTTCCAAGCATTTTTAGACACTTTTCCCGACTTTTCCTGCTTACTGATTTCACACTTTTGGCCATTTTTATGCATTTTCCTGGTTACTGATTTCACGCTTTTGGACATTTTCGGAGGTTCCGACGGCTTTTTCGCCTTACTGCTTCGGGCACTTTGCTGACCTTTTCCCGCTTACCCCTTTCAAGGTTTTGGACGTCTCCGGTCGGGTCCGCGCCCCTCGCCCGGGCCGGAACGCCTCCCCGCCGGCCGAGTTCCTCGGGGTCGCCCCCTCGCCCGGGAAAAACCGCTCCCCGCCGTCCCACAGCACTCCGACTCGGCCAGGCAGCCTCACGGGCACAGCGACTCCTGCCCACCTCGGGAACCGACGCCCCGCTCGGGCTCAGGCTCCGAAAAACCACCACAGCGGGGCAGCTACCCTCAATGCAGCCGAAATTCAAACTCCTCCCCTCCGAAAGGCGCGCCTCACCCGGCCACGGCCTCGGAACTGCTCCCCTTCCTCGGGATCGGCCCCTCGCCCGGGAAAACCCGCTCCCCGCCGTCCCACAGCACTCCGACTCGGCCAGGCAGCCTCACGGGCACAGCGACTCCTGCCCACCTCGGGAACCGACGCCCCGCTCGGGCTCAGGCTCCGAAAACCCACAACAGCGGGCAGCTACCCTCAATGCAGCCGAAATTCAAATTCCTCCCCTCCGAAAGGCGCGCCTCACCCGGCCACGGCCTCCAAATCGCTCCCCTTCCTCGGGATCGCCCCCTCGCCCGGGAAAACCCGCTCCCCGCCGTCCCACAGCACTCCGACTCGGCCAGGCAGCCTCACGGGCACAGCGACTCCTGCCCACCTCGGGAACCGACGCCCCGCTCGGGCTCAGGCTCCGAAAAACCACCACAGCGGGGCAGCTACCCTCAATGCAGCCGAAATTCAAATCCCTCCCCTTCGAGAGGCGCGCCTCACCCGGCCACGGCCTCCAAATCGCTCCCCTTAGGCGAAAATTAAGCCCCCGTGGCCGATAATACCCCTCCTTGATCGTGCACAAGGGCAGCTCCAAGTTGAACGGGCTCAGTCTCCAAAAACCCACAACAGCGGGCAGCTACCCTCAATGCAGCCGAAATTCAAATCCCTCCCCTTCGAGAGGCGCGCCTCACCCGGCCACGGCCTCCAAATCGCTCCCCTTAGGCGAAAATTAAGCCCCCGTGGCCGATAATACCCCTCCTTGATCGTGCACAAGGGCAGCTCCAAGTTGAACGGGCTCAGGCTCCAAAAACCCACAACAGCGGGCAGCTACCCTCAATGCAGCCGAAATTCAAATCCCTCCCCTTCGAAAGGCGCGCCTCACCCGGCCACGGCCTCCAAATCGCTCCCCTTAGGCGAAAATTAAGCCCCCGTGGCCGATAATACCCCTCCTTGATCGTGCACAAGGGCAGCTCCAAGTTGAACGGGCTCAGGCTCCAAAAACCCACAACAGCGGGCAGCTACCCTCAATGCAGCCGAAATTCAAATCCCTCCCCTTCGAAAGGCGCGCCTCACCCGGCCACGGCCTCCAAATCGCTCCCCTTAGGCGAAAATTAAGCCCCCGTGGCCGATAATACCCCTCCTTGATCGTGCACAAGGGCAGCTCCAAGTTGAACGGGCTCAGGCTCCAAAAACCCACAACAGCGGGCAGCTACCCTCAATGCAGCCGAAATTCAAATCCCTCCCCTTCGAAAGGCGCGCCTCACCCGGCCACGGCCTCCAAATCGCTCCCCTTAGGCGAAAATTAAGCCCCCGTGGCCGATAATACCCCTCCTTGATCGTGCACAAGGGCAGCTCCAAGTTGAACGGGCTCAGGCTCCAAAAACCCACAACAGCGGGCAGCTACCCTCAATGCAGCCGAAATTCAAATTCCTCCCCTTCGAAAGGCGCGCCTCACCCGGCCACGGCCTCCAAATCGCTCCCCTTAGGCGAAAATTAAGCCCCCGTGGCGGATAATACCCCTCCTTGATCGTGCACAAGGGCAGCTCCAAGTTGAATGGACACAGCGACTCCTGCCCACCTCGGGAACCGACGGCCCGCTCGGGCTCAGGCTCCAAAAACCCACAACAGCGGGCAGCTACCCTCAATGCAGCCGAAATTGAAATTCCTCCCCTTCGAAAGGCGCGCCTCACCCGGCCACGGCCTCCAAATCGCTCCCCTTAGGCGAAAATTAAGCCCCCGTGGCCGATAATACCCCTCCTTGATCGTGCACAAGGGCAGCTCCAAGTTGAACGGAGAAGTCAGTAACCAACCAAAAATAAGCTTGGTTACTGATTTCTCCCGTTGGTTACTGACTTCTCCCTTTGGTTACTGATTTCTCCCGTTGGTTACTCATTTCTCTTGTTGGTTACTGACTTCTCCCGTTGGTTACTGATTTCTCCCGTTGGTTACTGACTTCTCCCTTTGGTTACTGATTTCTCCCGTTGGTTACTGACTTCTCCCTTTGGTTACTGATTTCTCCCGTTGGTTACTGACTTCTCCCGTTGGTTACTCATTTCTCCCGTTGGTTACTCATTTCTCCTGTTGGTGACTGATTTCTTGGTTACTCATTTCTCCCGTTGGTTACTCATTTCTCCTGTTGGTTACTGATTTCTTGGTTACTCATTTCTCTTCTTGGTTACTCATTTCTCCTGTTGGTTACTCATTTCTCCTGTTGGTTACTGATTTCTTGGTTACTCATTTCTCTTCTTGGTTACTCATTTCTCCCGTTGGTTACTGACTTCTTGGTTACTCATTTCTCTTCTTGGTTACTGATTTCTTGGTTACTCATTTCTCCCGTTGGTTACTCATTTCGCCTGTTGGTTACTGATTTCTTGGTTACTCATTTCTCTTCTTGGTTACTCATTTCTCCTGTTGGTTACTGATTTCTTGGTTACTCATTTCTCTTCTTGGTTACTCATTTCTCCTGTTGGTTACTCATTTCTCCTGTTGGTTACTGATTTCTTGGTTACTCATTTCTCCTGTTGGTTACTCATTTCTCCCGTTGGTTACTGACTTCTTGGTTACTCATTTCTCTTCTTGGTTACTGATTTCTTGGTTACTCATTTCTCTTCTTGGTTACTCATTTCTCCCGTTGGTTACTGACTTCTTGGTTACTCATTTATGTTCTTGGTTACTGATTTCTTGGTTACTCATTTCTCTTCTTGGTTACTCATTTCTCCCGTTGGTTACTGGCTTGTTGGTTACTCATTTCGCTTCTTGGTTATTGATTTCTTGGTTACTCATTTCTCTTCTTGCTTACTGATTTCCTGGTTACTCATTTCTCCCCTTGGTTACTGACTTCTTGGTTACTCATTTCTCTTCTTGGTTACTCATTTCTCCTGTTGGTTACTGATTTCTTGGTTACTCATTTCTCTTCTTGGTTACTCATTTCTCCCGTTGGTTACTGACTTCTCCCGTTGGTTACTCATTTCTCCCGTTGGTTACTCATTTCTCCCGTTGGTTACTCATTTCTCCTGTTGGTTACTCATTTCTCTTCTTGCTTACTGATTTCTTGGTTACTCATTTCTCCCGTTGGTTACTGACTTCTTGTTTACTCATTTCTCTTCTTGGTTATTGATTTCTTGGTTACTCATTTCCCTTCTTGGTTACTGATTTCTTGGTTACTCATTTCTCCTGTTGGTTACTGATTTCTTGGTTACTCATTTCTCTTCTTGGTCGCTCATTTCTTGGATCCTCATTTCTATTCTTGGTTACTCATTTCTCCCATTGGTTACTGATTTCTTGGTAACTCATTTCACTTCTTGGCTACTCATTGCTCCCCTCACTGCAGCCGAAATTCAAATTCCTCCCCTTCGATAGGCGCGCCTCACCCGGCCACGGCCTCCAAATTGCTCCCCTTCCTCGGGATCGCCCCCTCGCCCGGTTAAATACCACCGCCCGCCGTCCCACAGCACTCCGACTCGGCCAGGCAGCCTCACGGGCACAGCGACTCCTGCCCACCTCGAGAACCGACGCCCCGGTCGTGCTCAGGCTCCAAAAACCCACAACAGCGGGCAGCTACCCTCAATGCAGCCGAAATTGAAATTCCTCCCCTTCGAAAGGCGCGCCTCACCCGGCCACGGCCTCCAAATCGCTCCCCTTAGGCGAAAATTAAGCCCCCGTGGCGGATAATACCCCTCCTTGATCGTGCACAAGGGCAGCTCCAAGTTGAACGGGCTCAGGCTCCGAAAACCCACAACAGCGGGCAGCTACCCTCAATGCAGCCGAAATTCAAATCCCTCCCCTTCGAAAGGCGCGCCTCACCCGGCCACGGCCTCCAAATCGCTCCCCTTAGGCGAAAATTAAGCCCCCGTGGCGGATAATACCCCTCCTTGATCGTGCACAAGGGCAGCTCCAAGTTGAACGGGCTCAGGCTCCAAAAACCCACAACAGCGGGCAGCTACCCTCAATGCAGCCGAAATTCAAATCCCTCCCCTTCGAAAGGCGCGCCTCACCCGGCCACGGCCTCCAAATCGCTCCCCTTAGGCGAAAATTAAGCCCCCGTGCCCGATAATACCCCTCCTTGATCGTGCACAAGGGCAGCTCCAAGTTGAACGGGCTCAGGCTCCAAAAACCCACAACAGCGGGCAGCTACCCTCAATGCAGCCGAAATTCAAATCCCTCCCCTTCGAAAGGCGCGCCTCACCCGGCCACGGCCTCCAAATCGCTCCCCTTAGGCGAAAATTAAGCCCCCGTGGCCGATAATACCCCTCCTTGATCGTGCACAAGGGCAGCTCCAAGTTGAACGGGCTCAGGCTCCAAAAACCCACAACAGCGGGCAGCTACCCTCAATGCAGCCGAAATTCAAATCCCTCCCCTTCGAAAGGCGCGCCTCACCCGGCCACGGCCTCCAAATCGCTCCCCTTAGGCGAAAATTAAGCCCCCGTGGCCGATAATACCCCTCCTTGATCGTGCACAAGGGCAGCTCCAAGTTGAACGGGCTCAGGCTCCAAAAACCCACAACAGCGGGCAGCTACCCTCAATGCAGCCGAAATTCAAATCCCTCCCCTTCGAAAGGCGCGCCTCACCCGGCCACGGCCTCCAAATCGCTCCCCTTAGGCGAAAATTAAGCCCCCGTGGCCGATAATACCCCTCCTTGATCGTGCACAAGGGCAGCTCCAAGTTGAACGGGCTCAGGCTCCAAAAACCCACAACAGCGGGCAGCTACCCTCAATGCAGCCGAAATTCAAATCCCTCCCCTTCGAAAGGCGCGCCTCACCCGGCCACGGCCTCCAAATCGCTCCCCTTAGGCGAAAATTAAGCCCCCGTGGCCGATAATACCCCTCCTTGATCGTGCACAAGGGCAGCTCCAAGTTGAACGGGCTCAGGCTCCGAAAAACCACCACAGCGGGGCAGCTACCCTCAATGCAGCCGAAATTCAAATTCCTCCCCTTCGAGAGGCGCGCCTCACCCGGCCACGGCCTCCAAATCGCTCCCCTTAGGCGAAAATTAAGCCCCCGTGGCCGATAATACCCCTCCTTGATCGTGCACAAGGGCAGCTCCAAGTTGAACGGGCTCAGGCTCCAAAAACCCACAACAGCGGGCAGCTACCCTCAATGCAGCCGAAATTCAAATCCCTCCCCTTCGAAAGGCGCGCCTCACCCGGCCACGGCCTCCAAATCGCTCCCCTTAGGCGAAAATTAAGCCCCCGTGGCCGATAATACCCCTCCTTGATCGTGCACAAGGGCAGCTCCAAGTTGAACGGGCTCAGGCTCCAAAAACCCACAACAGCGGGCAGCTACCCTCAATGCAGCCGAAATTCAAATCCCTCCCCTTCGAGAGGCGCGCCTCACCCGGCCACGGCCTCCAAATCGCTCCCCTTAGGCGAAAATTAAGCCCCCGTGGCCGATAATACCCCTCCTTGATCGTGCACAAGGGCAGCTCCAAGTTGAACGGGCTCAGGCTCCAAAAACCCACAACAGCGGGCAGCTACCCTCAATGCAGCCGAAATTCAAATCCCTCCCCTTCGAAAGGCGCGCCTCACCCGGCCACGGCCTCCAAATCGCTCCCCTTAGGCGAAAATTAAGCCCCCGTGGCCGATAATACCCCTCCTTGATCGTGCACAAGGGCAGCTCCAAGTTGAACGGGCTCAGGCTCCAAAAACCCACAACAGCGGGCAGCTACCCTCAATGCAGCCGAAATTCAAATCCCTCCCCTTCGAGAGGCGCGCCTCACCCGGCCACGGCCTCCAAATCGCTCCCCTTAGGCGAAAATTAAGCCCCCGTGGCGGATAATACCCCTCCTTGATCGTGCACAAGGGCAGCTCCAAGTTGAACGGAGAAGTCAGTAACCAACCAAAAATAAGCTTGGTTACTGATTTCTCCCGTTGGTTACTGACTTCTCCCTTTGGTTACTGATTTCTCCCGTTGGTTACTCATTTCTCTTGTTGGTTACTGATTTCTCCCGTTGGTTACTGACTTCTCCCTTTGGTTACTGATTTCTCCCGTTGGTTACTGACTTCTCCCGTTGGTTACTCATTTCTCCCGTTGGTTACTCATTTCTCCCGTTGGTTACTCATTTCTCCTGTTGGTTACTGATTTCTTGGTTACTCATTTCTCTTCTTGGTTACTCATTTCTCCTGTTGGTTACTGATTTCTTGGTTACTCATTTCTCTTCTTGGTTACTCATTTCCCTTTCTGACACTTAGAATTTTTTTTGACACTTAGAATTCTTTTTGACACTTAGAATTTTTTTTGACACTTAGAATTTTTTTTGACACTTAGAATTTTTTTTGACACTTAGAATTTTTTTGACACTTAGAATTTTTTTTGACACTTAGAATTTTTTTTGACACTTAGAATTTTTTTTGACACTTAGAATTTTTTTTGACACTTAGAATTTTTTTGACACTTAGAATTTTTTTTGACACTTAGAATTTTTTTTGACACTTAGAATTTTTTTTGACACTTAGAATTTTTTTTGACACTTAGAATTTTTTTTGACACTTAGAATTTTTTTTGACACTTAGAATTCTTTTTGACACTTAGAATTTTTTTTGACACTTAGAATTTTTTTGACACTTAGAATTTTTTTGACACTTAGAATTCTTTTTGACACTTAGAATTTTTTTTGACACTTAGAATTTTTTTTGACACTTAGAATTTTTTTTGACACTTAGAATTTTTTTCTAAGTTTTTCCTTCTGGTTACTGACTTCCCTCGTCGGGCACGGGGATTTTCGACTTCCTCCTCCCGACCGAGGGGCCTCATTTTCGGGCATTTTCCTCAGATTTCCAAGCATTTTTAGACACTTTTCCCGACTTTTCCTGCTTACTGATTTCACACTTTTGGCCATTTTTATGCATTTTCCTGGTTACTGATTTCACGCTTTTGGACATTTTCGGAGGTTCCGACGGCTTTTTCGCCTTACTGCTTCGGGCACTTTGCTGACCTTTTCCCGCTTACCCCTTTCAAGGTTTTGGACGTCTCCGGTCGGGTCCGCGCCCCTCGCCCGGGCCGGAACGCCTCCCCGCCGGCCGAGTTCCTCGGGGTCGCCCCCTCGCCCGGGAAAAACCGCTCCCCGCCGTCCCACAGCACTCCGACTCGGCCAGGCAGCCTCACGGGCACAGCGACTCCTGCCCACCTCGGGAACCGACGCCCCGCTCGGGCTCAGGCTCCGAAAAACCACCACAGCGGGGCAGCTACCCTCAATGCAGCCGAAATTCAAACTCCTCCCCTCCGAAAGGCGCGCCTCACCCGGCCACGGCCTCGGAACTGCTCCCCTTCCTCGGGATCGGCCCCTCGCCCGGGAAAACCCGCTCCCCGCCGTCCCACAGCACTCCGACTCGGCCAGGCAGCCTCACGGGCACAGCGACTCCTGCCCACCTCGGGAACCGACGCCCCGCTCGGGCTCAGGCTCCGAAAACCCACAACAGCGGGCAGCTACCCTCAATGCAGCCGAAATTCAAATTCCTCCCCTCCGAAAGGCGCGCCTCACCCGGCCACGGCCTCCAAATCGCTCCCCTTCCTCGGGATCGCCCCCTCGCCCGGGAAAACCCGCTCCCCGCCGTCCCACAGCACTCCGACTCGGCCAGGCAGCCTCACGGGCACAGCGACTCCTGCCCACCTCGGGAACCGACGCCCCGCTCGGGCTCAGGCTCCGAAAAACCACCACAGCGGGGCAGCTACCCTCAATGCAGCCGAAATTCAAATTCCTCCCCTTCGAGAGGCGCGCCTCACCCGGCCACGGCCTCCAAATCGCTCCCCTTAGGCGAAAATTAAGCCCCCGTGGCGGATAATACCCCTCCTTGATCGTGCACAAGGGCAGCTCCAAGTTGAACGGAGAAGTCAGTAACCAACCAAAAATAAGCTTGGTTACTGATTTCTCCCGTTGGTTACTGACTTCTCCCTTTGGTTACTGATTTCTCCCGTTGGTTACTCATTTCTCTTGTTGGTTACTGATTTCTCCCGTTGGTTACTGACTTCTCCCTTTGGTTACTGATTTCTCCCGTTGGTTACTGACTTCTCCCGTTGGTTACTCATTTCTCCCGTTGGTTACTCATTTCTCCCGTTGGTTACTCATTTCTCCTGTTGGTTACTGATTTCTTGGTTACTCATTTCTCTTCTTGGTTACTCATTTCTCCTGTTGGTTACTGATTTCTTGGTTACTCATTTCTCTTCTTGGTTACTCATTTCCCTTTCTGACACTTAGAATTTTTTTTGACACTTAGAATTCTTTTTGACACTTAGAATTTTTTTTGACACTTAGAATTTTTTTTGACACTTAGAATTTTTTTTGACACTTAGAATTTTTTTGACACTTAGAATTTTTTTTGACACTTAGAATTTTTTTTGACACTTAGAATTTTTTTTGACACTTAGAATTTTTTTTGACACTTAGAATTTTTTTGACACTTAGAATTTTTTTTGACACTTAGAATTTTTTTTGACACTTAGAATTTTTTTTGACACTTAGAATTTTTTTTGACACTTAGAATTTTTTTTGACACTTAGAATTTTTTTTGACACTTAGAATTCTTTTTGACACTTAGAATTTTTTTTGACACTTAGAATTTTTTTGACACTTAGAATTTTTTTGACACTTAGAATTCTTTTTGACACTTAGAATTTTTTTTGACACTTAGAATTTTTTTTGACACTTAGAATTCTTTTTGACACTTAGAATTTTTTTTGACACTTAGAATTTTTTTGACACTTAGAATTTTTTTGACACTTAGAATTCTTTTTGACACTTAGAATTTTTTTTGACACTTAGAATTTTTTTTGACACTTAGAATTTTTTTTGACACTTAGAATTTTTTTCTAAGTTTTTCCTTCTGGTTACTGACTTCCCTCGTCGGGCACGGGGATTTTCGACTTCCTCCTCCCGACCGAGGGGCCTCATTTTCGGGCATTTTCCTCAGATTTCCAAGCATTTTTAGACACTTTTCCCGACTTTTCCTGCTTACTGATTTCACACTTTTGGCCATTTTTATGCATTTTCCTGGTTACTGATTTCACGCTTTTGGACATTTTCGGAGGTTCCGACGGCTTTTTCGCCTTACTGCTTCGGGCACTTTGCTGACCTTTTCCCGCTTACCCCTTTCAAGGTTTTGGACGTCTCCGGTCGGGTCCGCGCCCCTCGCCCGGGCCGGAACGCCTCCCCGCCGGCCGAGTTCCTCGGGGTCGCCCCCTCGCCCGGGAAAAACCGCTCCCCGCCGTCCCACAGCACTCCGACTCGGCCAGGCAGCCTCACGGGCACAGCGACTCCTGCCCACCTCGGGAACCGACGCCCCGCTCGGGCTCAGGCTCCGAAAAACCACCACAGCGGGGCAGCTACCCTCAATGCAGCCGAAATTCAAACTCCTCCCCTCCGAAAGGCGCGCCTCACCCGGCCACGGCCTCGGAACTGCTCCCCTTCCTCGGGATCGGCCCCTCGCCCGGGAAAACCCGCTCCCCGCCGTCCCACAGCACTCCGACTCGGCCAGGCAGCCTCACGGGCACAGCGACTCCTGCCCACCTCGGGAACCGACGCCCCGCTCGGGCTCAGGCTCCAAAAACCCACAACAGCGGGCAGCTACCCTCAATGCAGCCGAAATTCAAATTCCTCCCCTCCGAAAGGCGCGCCTCACCCGGCCACGGCCTCCAAATCGCTCCCCTTCCTCGGGATCGCCCCCTCGCCCGGGAAAACCCGCTCCCCGCCGTCCCACAGCACTCCGACTCGGCCAGGCAGCCTCACGGGCACAGCGACTCCTGCCCACCTCGGGAACCGACGCCCCGCTCGGGCTCAGGCTCCGAAAAACCACCACAGCGGGGCAGCTACCCTCAATGCAGCCGAAATTCAAATTCCTCCCCTTCGAGAGGCGCGCCTCACCCGGCCACGGCCTCGGAACTGCTCCCCTTCCTCGGGATCGGCCCCTCGCCCGGGAAAACCCGCTCCCCGCCGTCCCACAGCACTCCGACTCGGCCAGGCAGCCTCACGGGCACAGCGACTCCTGCCCACCTCGGGAACCGACGCCCCGCTCGGGCTCAGGCTCCAAAAACCCACAACAGCGGGCAGCTACCCTCAATGCAGCCGAAATTCAAATCCCTCCCCTTCGAAAGGCGCGCCTCACCCGGCCACGGCCTCCAAATCGCTCCCCTTAGGCGAAAATTAAGCCCCCGTGGCCGATAATACCCCTCCTTGATCGTGCACAAGGGCAGCTCCAAGTTGAACGGGCTCAGGCTCCAAAAACCCACAACAGCGGGCAGCTACCCTCAATGCAGCCGAAATTCAAATCCCTCCCCTTCGAAAGGCGCGCCTCACCCGGCCACGGCCTCCAAATCGCTCCCCTTAGGCGAAAATTAAGCCCCCGTGGCCGATAATACCCCTCCTTGATCGTGCACAAGGGCAGCTCCAAGTTGAACGGGCTCAGGCTCCAAAAACCCACAACAGCGGGCAGCTACCCTCAATGCAGCCGAAATTCAAATCCCTCCCCTTCGAAAGGCGCGCCTCACCCGGCCACGGCCTCCAAATCGCTCCCCTTAGGCGAAAATTAAGCCCCCGTGGCGGATAATACCCCTCCTTGATCGTGCACAAGGGCAGCTCCAAGTTGAACGGAGAAGTCAGTAACCAACCAAAAATAAGCTTGGTTACTGATTTCTCCCGTTGGTTACTGACTTCTCCCTTTGGTTACTGATTTCTCCCGTTGGTTACTCATTTCTCTTGTTGGTTACTGATTTCTCCCGTTGGTTACTGACTTCTCCCTTTGGTTACTGATTTCTCCCGTTGGTTACTGACTTCTCCCGTTGGTTACTCATTTCTCCCGTTGGTTACTCATTTCTCCCGTTGGTTACTCATTTCTCCTGTTGGTTACTGATTTCTTGGTTACTCATTTCTCTTCTTGGTTACTCATTTCTCCTGTTGGTTACTGATTTCTTGGTTACTCATTTCTCTTCTTGGTTACTCATTTCCCTTTCTGACACTTAGAATTTTTTTTGACACTTAGAATTCTTTTTGACACTTAGAATTTTTTTTGACACTTAGAATTCTTTTTGACACTTAGAATTTTTTTTGACACTTAGAATTTTTTTGACACTTAGAATTTTTTTTGACACTTAGAATTTTTTTTGACACTTAGAATTTTTTTTGACACTTAGAATTTTTTTTGACACTTAGAATTTTTTTGACACTTAGAATTTTTTTTGACACTTAGAATTTTTTTTGACACTTAGAATTTTTTTTGACACTTAGAATTTTTTTTGACACTTAGAATTTTTTTTGACACTTAGAATTTTTTTTGACACTTAGAATTCTTTTTGACACTTAGAATTTTTTTTGACACTTAGAATTTTTTTGACACTTAGAATTTTTTTGACACTTAGAATTCTTTTTGACACTTAGAATTTTTTTTGACACTTAGAATTTTTTTTGACACTTAGAATTTTTTTTGACACTTAGAATTTTTTTCTAAGTTTTTCCTTCTGGTTACTGACTTCCCTCGTCGGGCACGGGGATTTTCGACTTCCTCCTCCCGACCGAGGGGCCTCATTTTCGGGCATTTTCCTCAGATTTCCAAGCATTTTTAGACACTTTTCCCGACTTTTCCTGCTTACTGATTTCACACTTTTGGCCATTTTTATGCATTTTCCTGGTTACTGATTTCACGCTTTTGGACATTTTCGGAGGTTCCGACGGCTTTTTCGCCTTACTGCTTCGGGCACTTTGCTGACCTTTTCCCGCTTACCCCTTTCAAGGTTTTGGACGTCTCCGGTCGGGTCCGCGCCCCTCGCCCGGGCCGGAACGCCTCCCCGCCGGCCGAGTTCCTCGGGGTCGCCCCCTCGCCCGGGAAAAACCGCTCCCCGCCGTCCCACAGCACTCCGACTCGGCCAGGCAGCCTCACGGGCACAGCGACTCCTGCCCACCTCGGGAACCGACGCCCCGCTCGGGCTCAGGCTCCGAAAAACCACCACAGCGGGGCAGCTACCCTCAATGCAGCCGAAATTCAAACTCCTCCCCTCCGAAAGGCGCGCCTCACCCGGCCACGGCCTCGGAACTGCTCCCCTTCCTCGGGATCGGCCCCTCGCCCGGGAAAACCCGCTCCCCGCCGTCCCACAGCACTCCGACTCGGCCAGGCAGCCTCACGGGCACAGCGACTCCTGCCCACCTCGGGAACCGACGCCCCGCTCGGGCTCAGGCTCCAAAAACCCACAACAGCGGGCAGCTACCCTCAATGCAGCCGAAATTCAAATCCCTCCCCTTCGAAAGGCGCGCCTCACCCGGCCACGGCCTCCAAATCGCTCCCCTTAGGCGAAAATTAAGCCCCCGTGGCGGATAATACCCCTCCTTGATCGTGCACAAGGGCAGCTCCAAGTTGAACGGAGAAGTCAGTAACCAACCAAAAATAAGCTTGGTTACTGATTTCTCCCGTTGGTTACTGACTTCTCCCTTTGGTTACTGATTTCTCCCGTTGGTTACTCATTTCTCTTGTTGGTTACTGATTTCTCCCGTTGGTTACTGACTTCTCCCTTTGGTTACTGATTTCTCCCGTTGGTTACTGACTTCTCCCGTTGGTTACTCATTTCTCCCGTTGGTTACTCATTTCTCCCGTTGGTTACTCATTTCTCCTGTTGGTTACTGATTTCTTGGTTACTCATTTCTCTTCTTGGTTACTCATTTCTCCTGTTGGTTACTGATTTCTTGGTTACTCATTTCTCTTCTTGGTTACTCATTTCCCTTTCTGACACTTAGAATTTTTTTTGACACTTAGAATTCTTTTTGACACTTAGAATTTTTTTTGACACTTAGAATTTTTTTTGACACTTAGAATTTTTTTTGACACTTAGAATTTTTTTTGACACTTAGAATTTTTTTGACACTTAGAATTTTTTTTGACACTTAGAATTTTTTTTGACACTTAGAATTTTTTTTGACACTTAGAATTTTTTTTGACACTTCGAATTTTTTTGACACTTAGAATTCTTTTTGACACTTAGAATTTTTTTTGACACTTAGAATTTTTTTTGACACTTAGAATTTTTTTTGACACTTAGAATTTTTTTCTAAGTTTTTCCTTCTGGTTACTGACTTCCCTCGTCGGGCACGGGGATTTTCGACTTCCTCCTCCCGACCGAGGGGCCTCATTTTCGGGCATTTTCCTCAGATTTCCAAGCATTTTTAGACACTTTTCCCGACTTTTCCTGCTTACTGATTTGACACTTTTGGCCATTTTTATGCATTTTCCTGGTTACTGATTTCACGCTTTTGGACATTTTCGGAGGTTCCGACGGCTTTTTCGCCTTACTGCTTCGGGCACTTTGCTGACCTTTTCCCGCTTACCCCTTTCAAGGTTTTGGACGTCTCCGGTCGGGTCCGCGCCCCTCGCCCGGGCCGGAACGCCTCCCCGCCGGCCGAGTTCCTCGGGGTCGCCCCCTCGCCAGGGAAAACCCGCTCCCCGCCGTCCCACAGCACTCCGACTCGGCCAGGCAGCCTCACGGGCACAGCGACTCCTGCCCACCTCGGGAACCGACGCCCCGCTCGGGCTCAGGCTCCGAAAAACCACCACAGCGGGGCAGCTACCCTCAATGCAGCCGAAATTCAAATTCCTCCCCTTCGAGAGGCGCGCCTCACCCGGCCACGGCCTCGGAACCGCTCCCCTTCCTCGGGATCGGCCCCTCGCCCGGGAAAACCCGCTCCCCGCCGTCCCACAGCACTCCGACTCGGCCAGGCAGCCTCACGGGCACAGCGACTCCTGCCCACCTCGGGAACCGACGCCCCGCTCGGGCTCAGGCTCCGAAAAACCACCACAGCGGGGCAGCTACCCTCAATGCAGCCGAAATTCAAATTCCTCCCCTTCGAGAGGCGCGCCTCACCCGGCCACGGCCTCCAAATCGCTCCCCTTAGGCGAAAATTAAGCCCCCGTGGCCGATAATACCCCTCCTTGATCGTGCACAAGGGCAGCTCCAAGTTGAACGGGCTCAGGCTCCAAAAACCCACAACAGCGGGCAGCTACCCTCAATGCAGCCGAAATTCAAATCCCTCCCCTTCGAGAGGCGCGCCTCACCCGGCCACGGCCTCCAAATCGCTCCCCTTAGGCGAAAATTAAGCCCCCGTGGCCGATAATACCCCTCCTTGATCGTGCACAAGGGCAGCTCCAAGTTGAACGGGCTCAGGCTCCAAAAACCCACAACAGCGGGCAGCTACCCTCAATGCAGCCGAAATTCAAATCCCTCCCCTTCGAAAGGCGCGCCTCACCCGGCCACGGCCTCCAAATCGCTCCCCTTAGGCGAAAATTAAGCCCCCGTGGCCGATAATACCCCTCCTTGATCGTGCACAAGGGCAGCTCCAAGTTGAACGGAGAAGTCAGTAACCAACCAAAAATAAGCTTGGTTACTGATTTCTCCCGTTGGTTACTGACTTCTCCCTTTGGTTACTGATTTCTCCCGTTGGTTACTCATTTCTCTTGTTGGTTACTGATTTCTCCCGTTGGTTACTGACTTCTCCCTTTGGTTACTGATTTCTCCCGTTGGTTACTGACTTCTCCCGTTGGTTACTCATTTCTCCCGTTGGTTACTCATTTCTCCCGTTGGTTACTCATTTCTCCTGTTGGTTACTGATTTCTTGGTTACTCATTTCTCTTCTTGGTTACTCATTTCTCCTGTTGGTTACTGATTTCTTGGTTACTCATTTCTCTTCTTGGTTACTCATTTCCCTTTCTGACACTTAGAATTTTTTTTGACACTTAGAATTCTTTTTGACACTTAGAATTTTTTTTGACACTTAGAATTCTTTTTGACACTTAGAATTTTTTTTGACACTTAGAATTTTTTTTGACCCTTAGAATTCTTTTTGACACTTAGAATTTTTTTTGACACTTAGAATTTTTTTTGACACTTAGAATTTTTTTTGACACTTAGAATTTTTTTTGACACTTAGAATTTTTTTTGACACTTAGAATTTTTTTTGACACTTAGAATTTTTTTGACACTTAGAATTTTTTTTGACACTTAGAATTTTTTTTGACACTTAGAATTCTTTTTGACACTTAGAATTTTTTTTGACACTTAGAATTTTTTTGACACTTAGAATTTTTTTGACACTTAGAATTTTTTTTGACACTTAGAATTTTTTTTGACACTTAGAATTTTTTTTGACACTTAGAATTTTTTTCTAAGTTTTTCCTTCTGGTTACTGACTTCCCTCGTCGGGCACGGGGATTTTCGACTTCCTCCTCCCGACCGAGGGGCCTCATTTTCGGGCATTTTCCTCAGATTTCCAAGCATTTTTAGACACTTTTCCCGACTTTTCCTGCTTACTGATTTCACACTTTTGGCCATTTTTATGCATTTTCCTGGTTACTGATTTCACGCTTTTGGACATTTTCGGAGGTTCCGACGGCTTTTTCGCCTTACTGCTTCGGGCACTTTGCTGACCTTTTCCCGCTTACCCCTTTCAAGGTTTTGGACGTCTCCGGTCGGGTCCGCGCCCCTCGCCCGGGCCGGAACGCCTCCCCGCCGGCCGAGTTCCTCGGGGTCGCCCCCTCGCCCGGGAAAAACCGCTCCCCGCCGTCCCACAGCACTCCGACTCGGCCAGGCAGCCTCACGGGCACAGCGACTCCTGCCCACCTCGGGAACCGACGCCCCGCTCGGGCTCAGGCTCCGAAAAACCACCACAGCGGGGCAGCTACCCTCAATGCAGCCGAAATTCAAACTCCTCCCCTCCGAAAGGCGCGCCTCACCCGGCCACGGCCTCGGAACTGCTCCCCTTCCTCGGGATCGGCCCCTCGCCCGGGAAAACCCGCTCCCCGCCGTCCCACAGCACTCCGACTCGGCCAGGCAGCCTCACGGGCACAGCGACTCCTGCCCACCTCGGGAACCGACGCCCCGCTCGGGCTCAGGCTCCGAAAACCCACAACAGCGGGCAGCTACCCTCAATGCAGCCGAAATTCAAATTCCTCCCCTCCGAAAGGCGCGCCTCACCCGGCCACGGCCTCCAAATCGCTCCCCTTCCTCGGGATCGCCCCCTCGCCCGGGAAAACCCGCTCCCCGCCGTCCCACAGCACTCCGACTCGGCCAGGCAGCCTCACGGGCACAGCGACTCCTGCCCACCTCGGGAACCGACGCCCCGCTCGGGCTCAGGCTCCGAAAAACCACCACAGCGGGGCAGCTACCCTCAATGCAGCCGAAATTCAAATCCCTCCCCTTCGAGAGGCGCGCCTCACCCGGCCACGGCCTCCAAATCGCTCCCCTTAGGCGAAAATTAAGCCCCCGTGGCCGATAATACCCCTCCTTGATCGTGCACAAGGGCAGCTCCAAGTTGAACGGGCTCAGTCTCCAAAAACCCACAACAGCGGGCAGCTACCCTCAATGCAGCCGAAATTCAAATCCCTCCCCTTCGAGAGGCGCGCCTCACCCGGCCACGGCCTCCAAATCGCTCCCCTTAGGCGAAAATTAAGCCCCCGTGGCCGATAATACCCCTCCTTGATCGTGCACAAGGGCAGCTCCAAGTTGAACGGGCTCAGGCTCCAAAAACCCACAACAGCGGGCAGCTACCCTCAATGCAGCCGAAATTCAAATCCCTCCCCTTCGAAAGGCGCGCCTCACCCGGCCACGGCCTCCAAATCGCTCCCCTTAGGCGAAAATTAAGCCCCCGTGGCCGATAATACCCCTCCTTGATCGTGCACAAGGGCAGCTCCAAGTTGAACGGGCTCAGGCTCCAAAAACCCACAACAGCGGGCAGCTACCCTCAATGCAGCCGAAATTCAAATCCCTCCCCTTCGAAAGGCGCGCCTCACCCGGCCACGGCCTCCAAATCGCTCCCCTTAGGCGAAAATTAAGCCCCCGTGGCCGATAATACCCCTCCTTGATCGTGCACAAGGGCAGCTCCAAGTTGAACGGGCTCAGGCTCCAAAAACCCACAACAGCGGGCAGCTACCCTCAATGCAGCCGAAATTCAAATCCCTCCCCTTCGAAAGGCGCGCCTCACCCGGCCACGGCCTCCAAATCGCTCCCCTTAGGCGAAAATTAAGCCCCCGTGGCCGATAATACCCCTCCTTGATCGTGCACAAGGGCAGCTCCAAGTTGAACGGGCTCAGGCTCCAAAAACCCACAACAGCGGGCAGCTACCCTCAATGCAGCCGAAATTCAAATTCCTCCCCTTCGAAAGGCGCGCCTCACCCGGCCACGGCCTCCAAATCGCTCCCCTTAGGCGAAAATTAAGCCCCCGTGGCGGATAATACCCCTCCTTGATCGTGCACAAGGGCAGCTCCAAGTTGAATGGACACAGCGACTCCTGCCCACCTCGGGAACCGACGCCCCGCTCGGGCTCAGGCTCCGAAAAACCACCACAGCGGGGCAGCTACCCTCAATGCAGCCGAAATTCAAATTCCTCCCCTTCGAGAGGCGCGCCTCACCCGGCCACGGCCTCGGAACTGCTCCCCTTCCTCGGGATCGGCCCCTCGCCCGGGAAAACCCGCTCCCCGCCGTCCCACAGCACTCCGACTCGGCCAGGCAGCCTCACGGGCACAGCGACTCCTGCCCACCTCGGGAACCGACGCCCCGCTCGGGCTCAGGCTCCGAAAAACCACCACAGCGGGGCAGCTACCCTCAATGCAGCCGAAATTCAAATTCCTCCCCTTCGAGAGGCGCGCCTCACCCGGCCACGGCCTCCAAATCGCTCCCCTTAGGCGAAAATTAAGCCCCCGTGGCCGATAATACCCCTCCTTGATCGTGCACAAGGGCAGCTCCAAGTTGAACGGGCTCAGGCTCCAAAAACCCACAACAGCGGGCAGCTACCCTCAATGCAGCCGAAATTCAAATCCCTCCCCTTCGAGAGGCGCGCCTCACCCGGCCACGGCCTCCAAATCGCTCCCCTTAGGCGAAAATTAAGCCCCCGTGGCCGATAATACCCCTCCTTGATCGTGCACAAGGGCAGCTCCAAGTTGAACGGGCTCAGGCTCCAAAAACCCACAACAGCGGGCAGCTACCCTCAATGCAGCCGAAATTCAAATCCCTCCCCTTCGAAAGGCGCGCCTCACCCGGCCACGGCCTCCAAATCGCTCCCCTTAGGCGAAAATTAAGCCCCCGTGGCCGATAATACCCCTCCTTGATCGTGCACAAGGGCAGCTCCAAGTTGAACGGGCTCAGGCTCCAAAAACCCACAACAGCGGGCAGCTACCCTCAATGCAGCCGAAATTCAAATCCCTCCCCTTCGAAAGGCGCGCCTCACCCGGCCACGGCCTCCAAATCGCTCCCCTTAGGCGAAAATTAAGCCCCCGTGGCGGATAATACCCCTCCTTGATCGTGCACAAGGGCAGCTCCAAGTTGAACGGAGAAGTCAGTAACCAACCAAAAATAAGCTTGGTTACTGATTTCTCCCGTTGGTTACTGACTTCTCCCTTTGGTTACTGATTTCTCCCGTTGGTTACTCATTTCTCTTGTTGGTTACTGATTTCTCCCGTTGGTTACTGACTTCTCCCTTTGGTTACTGATTTCTCCCGTTGGTTACTGACTTCTCCCGTTGGTTACTCATTTCTCCCGTTGGTTACTCATTTCTCCCGTTGGTTACTCATTTCTCCTGTTGGTTACTGATTTCTTGGTTACTCATTTCTCTTCTTGGTTACTCATTTCTCCTGTTGGTTACTGATTTCTTGGTTACTCATTTCTCTTCTTGGTTACTCATTTCCCTTTCTGACACTTAGAATTTTTTTTGACACTTAGAATTTTTTTTGACACTTAGAATTTTTTTCTAAGTTTTTCCTTCTGGTTACTGACTTCCCTCGTCGGGCACGGGGATTTTCGACTTCCTCCTCCCGACCGAGGGGCCTCATTTTCGGGCATTTTCCTCAGATTTCCAAGCATTTTTAGACACTTTTCCCGACTTTTCCTGCTTACTGATTTCACACTTTTGGCCATTTTTATGCATTTTCCTGGTTACTGATTTCACGCTTTTGGACATTTTCGGAGGTTCCGACGGCTTTTTCGCCTTACTGCTTCGGGCACTTTGCTGACCTTTTCCCGCTTACCCCTTTCAAGGTTTTGGACGTCTCCGGTCGGGTCCGCGCCCCTCGCCCGGGCCGGAACGCCTCCCCGCCGGCCGAGTTCCTCGGGGTCGCCCCCTCGCCAGGGAAAACCCGCTCCCCGCCGTCCCACAGCACTCCGACTCGGCCAGGCAGCCTCACGGGCACAGCGACTCCTGCCCACCTCGGGAACCGACGCCCCGCTCGGGCTCAGGCTCCGAAAAACCACCACAGCGGGGCAGCTACCCTCAATGCAGCCGAAATTCAAATTCCTCCCCTTCGAGAGGCGCGCCTCACCCGGCCACGGCCTCGGAACCGCTCCCCTTCCTCGGGATCGGCCCCTCGCCCGGGAAAACCCGCTCCCCGCCGTCCCACAGCACTCCGACTCGGCCAGGCAGCCTCACGGGCACAGCGACTCCTGCCCACCTCGGGAACCGACGCCCCGCTCGGGCTCAGGCTCCGAAAAACCACCACAGCGGGGCAGCTACCCTCAATGCAGCCGAAATTCAAATTCCTCCCCTTCGAGAGGCGCGCCTCACCCGGCCACGGCCTCCAAATCGCTCCCCTTAGGCGAAAATTAAGCCCCCGTGGCCGATAATACCCCTCCTTGATCGTGCACAAGGGCAGCTCCAAGTTGAACGGGCTCAGGCTCCAAAAACCCACAACAGCGGGCAGCTACCCTCAATGCAGCCGAAATTCAAATCCCTCCCCTTCGAGAGGCGCGCCTCACCCGGCCACGGCCTCCAAATCGCTCCCCTTAGGCGAAAATTAAGCCCCCGTGGCCGATAATACCCCTCCTTGATCGTGCACAAGGGCAGCTCCAAGTTGAACGGGCTCAGGCTCCAAAAACCCACAACAGCGGGCAGCTACCCTCAATGCAGCCGAAATTCAAATCCCTCCCCTTCGAAAGGCGCGCCTCACCCGGCCACGGCCTCCAAATCGCTCCCCTTAGGCGAAAATTAAGCCCCCGTGGCCGATAATACCCCTCCTTGATCGTGCACAAGGGCAGCTCCAAGTTGAACGGAGAAGTCAGTAACCAACCAAAAATAAGCTTGGTTACTGATTTCTCCCGTTGGTTACTGACTTCTCCCTTTGGTTACTGATTTCTCCCGTTGGTTACTCATTTCTCTTGTTGGTTACTGATTTCTCCCGTTGGTTACTGACTTCTCCCTTTGGTTACTGATTTCTCCCGTTGGTTACTGACTTCTCCCGTTGGTTACTCATTTCTCCCGTTGGTTACTCATTTCTCCCGTTGGTTACTCATTTCTCCTGTTGGTTACTGATTTCTTGGTTACTCATTTCTCTTCTTGGTTACTCATTTCTCCTGTTGGTTACTGATTTCTTGGTTACTCATTTCTCTTCTTGGTTACTCATTTCCCTTTCTGACACTTAGAATTTTTTTTGACACTTAGAATTCTTTTTGACACTTAGAATTTTTTTTGACACTTAGAATTCTTTTTGACACTTAGAATTTTTTTTGACACTTAGAATTTTTTTTGACCCTTAGAATTCTTTTTGACACTTAGAATTTTTTTTGACACTTAGAATTTTTTTTGACACTTAGAATTTTTTTTGACACTTAGAATTTTTTTTGACACTTAGAATTTTTTTTGACACTTAGAATTTTTTTTGACACTTAGAATTTTTTTTGACACTTAGAATTTTTTTTGACACTTAGAATTTTTTTGACACTTAGAATTTTTTTTGACACTTAGAATTTTTTTTGACACTTAGAATTCTTTTTGACACTTAGAATTTTTTTTGACACTTAGAATTTTTTTGACACTTAGAATTTTTTTGACACTTAGAATTTTTTTTGACACTTAGAATTTTTTTTGACACTTAGAATTTTTTTTGACACTTAGAATTTTTTTCTAAGTTTTTCCTTCTGGTTACTGACTTCCCTCGTCGGGCACGGGGATTTTCGACTTCCTCCTCCCGACCGAGGGGCCTCATTTTCGGGCATTTTCCTCAGATTTCCAAGCATTTTTAGACACTTTTCCCGACTTTTCCTGCTTACTGATTTCACACTTTTGGCCATTTTTATGCATTTTCCTGGTTACTGATTTCACGCTTTTGGACATTTTCGGAGGTTCCGACGGCTTTTTCGCCTTACTGCTTCGGGCACTTTGCTGACCTTTTCCCGCTTACCCCTTTCAAGGTTTTGGACGTCTCCGGTCGGGTCCGCGCCCCTCGCCCGGGCCGGAACGCCTCCCCGCCGGCCGAGTTCCTCGGGGTCGCCCCCTCGCCCGGGAAAAACCGCTCCCCGCCGTCCCACAGCACTCCGACTCGGCCAGGCAGCCTCACGGGCACAGCGACTCCTGCCCACCTCGGGAACCGACGCCCCGCTCGGGCTCAGGCTCCGAAAAACCACCACAGCGGGGCAGCTACCCTCAATGCAGCCGAAATTCAAACTCCTCCCCTCCGAAAGGCGCGCCTCACCCGGCCACGGCCTCGGAACTGCTCCCCTTCCTCGGGATCGGCCCCTCGCCCGGGAAAACCCGCTCCCCGCCGTCCCACAGCACTCCGACTCGGCCAGGCAGCCTCACGGGCACAGCGACTCCTGCCCACCTCGGGAACCGACGCCCCGCTCGGGCTCAGGCTCCAAAAACCCACAACAGCGGGCAGCTACCCTCAATGCAGCCGAAATTCAAATTCCTCCCCTCCGAAAGGCGCGCCTCACCCGGCCACGGCCTCCAAATCGCTCCCCTTCCTCGGGATCGCCCCCTCGCCCGGGAAAACCCGCTCCCCGCCGTCCCACAGCACTCCGACTCGGCCAGGCAGCCTCACGGGCACAGCGACTCCTGCCCACCTCGGGAACCGACGCCCCGCTCGGGCTCAGGCTCCGAAAAACCACCACAGCGGGGCAGCTACCCTCAATGCAGCCGAAATTCAAATTCCTCCCCTTCGAGAGGCGCGCCTCACCCGGCCACGGCCTCGGAACTGCTCCCCTTCCTCGGGATCGGCCCCTCGCCCGGGAAAACCCGCTCCCCGCCGTCCCACAGCACTCCGACTCGGCCAGGCAGCCTCACGGGCACAGCGACTCCTGCCCACCTCGGGAACCGACGCCCCGCTCGGGCTCAGGCTCCAAAAACCCACAACAGCGGGCAGCTACCCTCAATGCAGCCGAAATTCAAATCCCTCCCCTTCGAAAGGCGCGCCTCACCCGGCCACGGCCTCCAAATCGCTCCCCTTAGGCGAAAATTAAGCCCCCGTGGCCGATAATACCCCTCCTTGATCGTGCACAAGGGCAGCTCCAAGTTGAACGGGCTCAGGCTCCAAAAACCCACAACAGCGGGCAGCTACCCTCAATGCAGCCGAAATTCAAATCCCTCCCCTTCGAAAGGCGCGCCTCACCCGGCCACGGCCTCCAAATCGCTCCCCTTAGGCGAAAATTAAGCCCCCGTGGCCGATAATACCCCTCCTTGATCGTGCACAAGGGCAGCTCCAAGTTGAACGGGCTCAGGCTCCAAAAACCCACAACAGCGGGCAGCTACCCTCAATGCAGCCGAAATTCAAATCCCTCCCCTTCGAAAGGCGCGCCTCACCCGGCCACGGCCTCCAAATCGCTCCCCTTAGGCGAAAATTAAGCCCCCGTGGCCGATAATACCCCTCCTTGATCGTGCACAAGGGCAGCTCCAAGTTGAACGGGCTCAGGCTCCAAAAACCCACAACAGCGGGCAGCTACCCTCAATGCAGCCGAAATTCAAATTCCTCCCCTTCGAAAGGCGCGCCTCACCCGGCCACGGCCTCCAAATCGCTCCCCTTAGGCGAAAATTAAGCCCCCGTGGCGGATAATACCCCTCCTTGATCGTGCACAAGGGCAGCTCCAAGTTGAATGGACACAGCGACTCCTGCCCACCTCGGGAACCGACGGCCCGCTCGGGCTCAGGCTCCAAAAACCCACAACAGCGGGCAGCTACCCTCAATGCAGCCGAAATTGAAATTCCTCCCCTTCGAAAGGCGCGCCTCACCCGGCCACGGCCTCCAAATCGCTCCCCTTAGGCGAAAATTAAGCCCCCGTGGCCGATAATACCCCTCCTTGATCGTGCACAAGGGCAGCTCCAAGTTGAACGGAGAAGTCAGTAACCAACCAAAAATAAGCTTGGTTACTGATTTCTCCCGTTGGTTACTGACTTCTCCCTTTGGTTACTGATTTCTCCCGTTGGTTACTCATTTCTCTTGTTGGTTACTGACTTCTCCCGTTGGTTACTGATTTCTCCCGTTGGTTACTGACTTCTCCCTTTGGTTACTGATTTCTCCCGTTGGTTACTGACTTCTCCCTTTGGTTACTGATTTCTCCCGTTGGTTACTGACTTCTCCCGTTGGTTACTCATTTCTCCCGTTGGTTACTCATTTCTCCTGTTGGTGACTGATTTCTTGGTTACTCATTTCTCCCGTTGGTTACTCATTTCTCCTGTTGGTTACTGATTTCTTGGTTACTCATTTCTCTTCTTGGTTACTCATTTCTCCTGTTGGTTACTCATTTCTCCTGTTGGTTACTGATTTCTTGGTTACTCATTTCTCTTCTTGGTTACTCATTTCTCCCGTTGGTTACTGACTTCTTGGTTACTCATTTCTCTTCTTGGTTACTGATTTCTTGGTTACTCATTTCTCCCGTTGGTTACTCATTTCGCCTGTTGGTTACTGATTTCTTGGTTACTCATTTCTCTTCTTGGTTACTCATTTCTCCTGTTGGTTACTGATTTCTTGGTTACTCATTTCTCTTCTTGGTTACTCATTTCTCCTGTTGGTTACTCATTTCTCCTGTTGGTTACTGATTTCTTGGTTACTCATTTCTCCTGTTGGTTACTCATTTCTCCCGTTGGTTACTGACTTCTTGGTTACTCATTTCTCTTCTTGGTTACTGATTTCTTGGTTACTCATTTCTCTTCTTGGTTACTCATTTCTCCCGTTGGTTACTGACTTCTTGGTTACTCATTTATGTTCTTGGTTACTGATTTCTTGGTTACTCATTTCTCTTCTTGGTTACTCATTTCTCCCGTTGGTTACTGGCTTGTTGGTTACTCATTTCGCTTCTTGGTTATTGATTTCTTGGTTACTCATTTCTCTTCTTGCTTACTGATTTCCTGGTTACTCATTTCTCCCCTTGGTTACTGACTTCTTGGTTACTCATTTCTCTTCTTGGTTACTCATTTCTCCTGTTGGTTACTGATTTCTTGGTTACTCATTTCTCTTCTTGGTTACTCATTTCTCCCGTTGGTTACTGACTTCTCCCGTTGGTTACTCATTTCTCCCGTTGGTTACTCATTTCTCCCGTTGGTTACTCATTTCTCCTGTTGGTTACTCATTTCTCTTCTTGCTTACTGATTTCTTGGTTACTCATTTCTCCCGTTGGTTACTGACTTCTTGTTTACTCATTTCTCTTCTTGGTTATTGATTTCTTGGTTACTCATTTCCCTTCTTGGTTACTGATTTCTTGGTTACTCATTTCTCCTGTTGGTTACTGATTTCTTGGTTACTCATTTCTCTTCTTGGTCGCTCATTTCTTGGATCCTCATTTCTATTCTTGGTTACTCATTTCTCCCATTGGTTACTGATTTCTTGGTAACTCATTTCACTTCTTGGCTACTCATTGCTCCCCTCACTGCAGCCGAAATTCAAATTCCTCCCCTTCGATAGGCGCGCCTCACCCGGCCACGGCCTCCAAATTGCTCCCCTTCCTCGGGATCGCCCCCTCGCCCGGTTAAATACCACCGCCCGCCGTCCCACAGCACTCCGACTCGGCCAGGCAGCCTCACGGGCACAGCGACTCCTGCCCACCTCGAGAACCGACGCCCCGGTCGTGCTCAGGCTCCAAAAACCCACAACAGCGGGCAGCTACCCTCAATGCAGCCGAAATTGAAATTCCTCCCCTTCGAAAGGCGCGCCTCACCCGGCCACGGCCTCCAAATCGCTCCCCTTAGGCGAAAATTAAGCCCCCGTGGCGGATAATACCCCTCCTTGATCGTGCACAAGGGCAGCTCCAAGTTGAACGGGCTCAGGCTCCGAAAACCCACAACAGCGGGCAGCTACCCTCAATGCAGCCGAAATTCAAATCCCTCCCCTTCGAAAGGCGCGCCTCACCCGGCCACGGCCTCCAAATCGCTCCCCTTAGGCGAAAATTAAGCCCCCGTGGCGGATAATACCCCTCCTTGATCGTGCACAAGGGCAGCTCCAAGTTGAACGGGCTCAGGCTCCAAAAACCCACAACAGCGGGCAGCTACCCTCAATGCAGCCGAAATTCAAATCCCTCCCCTTCGAAAGGCGCGCCTCACCCGGCCACGGCCTCCAAATCGCTCCCCTTAGGCGAAAATTAAGCCCCCGTGCCCGATAATACCCCTCCTTGATCGTGCACAAGGGCAGCTCCAAGTTGAACGGGCTCAGGCTCCAAAAACCCACAACAGCGGGCAGCTACCCTCAATGCAGCCGAAATTCAAATCCCTCCCCTTCGAAAGGCGCGCCTCACCCGGCCACGGCCTCCAAATCGCTCCCCTTAGGCGAAAATTAAGCCCCCGTGGCCGATAATACCCCTCCTTGATCGTGCACAAGGGCAGCTCCAAGTTGAACGGGCTCAGGCTCCAAAAACCCACAACAGCGGGCAGCTACCCTCAATGCAGCCGAAATTCAAATCCCTCCCCTTCGAAAGGCGCGCCTCACCCGGCCACGGCCTCCAAATCGCTCCCCTTAGGCGAAAATTAAGCCCCCGTGGCCGATAATACCCCTCCTTGATCGTGCACAAGGGCAGCTCCAAGTTGAACGGGCTCAGGCTCCAAAAACCCACAACAGCGGGCAGCTACCCTCAATGCAGCCGAAATTCAAATCCCTCCCCTTCGAAAGGCGCGCCTCACCCGGCCACGGCCTCCAAATCGCTCCCCTTAGGCGAAAATTAAGCCCCCGTGGCCGATAATACCCCTCCTTGATCGTGCACAAGGGCAGCTCCAAGTTGAACGGGCTCAGGCTCCAAAAACCCACAACAGCGGGCAGCTACCCTCAATGCAGCCGAAATTCAAATCCCTCCCCTTCGAAAGGCGCGCCTCACCCGGCCACGGCCTCCAAATCGCTCCCCTTAGGCGAAAATTAAGCCCCCGTGGCCGATAATACCCCTCCTTGATCGTGCACAAGGGCAGCTCCAAGTTGAACGGGCTCAGGCTCCGAAAAACCACCACAGCGGGGCAGCTACCCTCAATGCAGCCGAAATTCAAATTCCTCCCCTTCGAGAGGCGCGCCTCACCCGGCCACGGCCTCCAAATCGCTCCCCTTAGGCGAAAATTAAGCCCCCGTGGCCGATAATACCCCTCCTTGATCGTGCACAAGGGCAGCTCCAAGTTGAACGGGCTCAGGCTCCAAAAACCCACAACAGCGGGCAGCTACCCTCAATGCAGCCGAAATTCAAATCCCTCCCCTTCGAAAGGCGCGCCTCACCCGGCCACGGCCTCCAAATCGCTCCCCTTAGGCGAAAATTAAGCCCCCGTGGCCGATAATACCCCTCCTTGATCGTGCACAAGGGCAGCTCCAAGTTGAACGGGCTCAGGCTCCAAAAACCCACAACAGCGGGCAGCTACCCTCAATGCAGCCGAAATTCAAATCCCTCCCCTTCGAGAGGCGCGCCTCACCCGGCCACGGCCTCCAAATCGCTCCCCTTAGGCGAAAATTAAGCCCCCGTGGCCGATAATACCCCTCCTTGATCGTGCACAAGGGCAGCTCCAAGTTGAACGGGCTCAGGCTCCAAAAACCCACAACAGCGGGCAGCTACCCTCAATGCAGCCGAAATTCAAATCCCTCCCCTTCGAAAGGCGCGCCTCACCCGGCCACGGCCTCCAAATCGCTCCCCTTAGGCGAAAATTAAGCCCCCGTGGCCGATAATACCCCTCCTTGATCGTGCACAAGGGCAGCTCCAAGTTGAACGGGCTCAGGCTCCAAAAACCCACAACAGCGGGCAGCTACCCTCAATGCAGCCGAAATTCAAATCCCTCCCCTTCGAGAGGCGCGCCTCACCCGGCCACGGCCTCCAAATCGCTCCCCTTAGGCGAAAATTAAGCCCCCGTGGCGGATAATACCCCTCCTTGATCGTGCACAAGGGCAGCTCCAAGTTGAACGGAGAAGTCAGTAACCAACCAAAAATAAGCTTGGTTACTGATTTCTCCCGTTGGTTACTGACTTCTCCCTTTGGTTACTGATTTCTCCCGTTGGTTACTCATTTCTCTTGTTGGTTACTGATTTCTCCCGTTGGTTACTGACTTCTCCCTTTGGTTACTGATTTCTCCCGTTGGTTACTGACTTCTCCCGTTGGTTACTCATTTCTCCCGTTGGTTACTCATTTCTCCCGTTGGTTACTCATTTCTCCTGTTGGTTACTGATTTCTTGGTTACTCATTTCTCTTCTTGGTTACTCATTTCTCCTGTTGGTTACTGATTTCTTGGTTACTCATTTCTCTTCTTGGTTACTCATTTCCCTTTCTGACACTTAGAATTTTTTTTGACACTTAGAATTCTTTTTGACACTTAGAATTTTTTTTGACACTTAGAATTTTTTTTGACACTTAGAATTTTTTTTGACACTTAGAATTTTTTTGACACTTAGAATTTTTTTTGACACTTAGAATTTTTTTTGACACTTAGAATTTTTTTTGACACTTAGAATTTTTTTTGACACTTAGAATTTTTTTGACACTTAGAATTTTTTTTGACACTTAGAATTTTTTTTGACACTTAGAATTTTTTTTGACACTTA
>NW_026728287.1:57500-62500 GCF_030684315.1 Stegostoma tigrinum
TTAATTCAGCTCAGAGTATCGAACACAAAAATCGCCAGACTGTCGAACTTAATTCAGCTCAGAGTATCGAACACAAAAATCGCCAGACTGTCGAACTTACCATGGGCTCAGAGTATCGAGTGTTAATCGCCCAGGTGTGTCGAACTTAAAATGGGCGGATTATCGAGTGTTTAATCGCCCGAGTGTCGAACTTAAAATGGGCGGATTATCGAGTGTTTAATCGCCCGAGTGTCGAACTTAAAATGGGCGGATTATCGAGTGTTTAATCGCCCGAGTGTCGAATGTCACGGCCAACATGTTCACAATTCGACAAAGCGTTCGAAAGTTCGACTATTAGCGTTCAAAAGTTCGACTGTTAGCGTTCAAAAGTTCGACAAAGTGTTCGCATGTTCGACAAAGTGTTCAAAATTCGACAAAGTGTTCGAAATTCGACAAAGTGTTCAAAATTCGACAAAGTGTTCAAAATTCGACAAAGTGTTCAAAATTCGACAAAGTGTTCAAAATCCGACCTCCGAGAGCTCTTTGGCATGCACACGAGTTCCAAATTGCCGCCCACCGTCTTTGGAACCGTTCCTCGGGCCTGTCTCAAAGTGGTCCCGAGCCGCCATTTTGTTCTAAAAAACGTGTTCCCGAAAATCTCCGGGTACCCCGCCAACCCCCCCGGCCGAAAATGACGAGTTGCACTTTGGGGGCGAATTTGAAATTTCAGTCCGACGATGAGGCACCGAAAGCCCGCAAACGGTACTCGGATCGTCCCCCTTGCCGACTTCCGTGATTTTTCAAAGTTAAAGTTTTCGGGCTGCGGACACTTTATTGCAACGGGGCAAGGCGCCGGGGCGAATTCCCACCCCTCCAGCGGGGCCCTGGAACTCCAACCCGGCGTGGATTTTCGGATTTTTCCCCTTCCCCACCGACTTTCCTCCGCTGACACTTAGAATTTTTTTTGACACTTAGAATTTTTTTTGACACTTAGAATTTTTTTGACACTTAGAATTTTTTTTGACACTTAGAATTTTTTTTGACACTTAGAATTTTTTTTGACACTTAGAATTTTTTTGACACTTAGAATTTTTTTGACACTTAGAATTTTTTTGACACTTAGAATTTTTTTTGACACTTAGAATTTTTTTGACACTTAGAATTTTTTTTGACACTTAGAATTTTTTTGACACTTAGAATTTTTTTTGACACTTAGAATTTTTTTTGACACTTAGAATTTTTTTTGACACTTAGAATTTTTTTGACACTTAGAATTTTTTTTGACACTTAGAATTTTTTTCTAAGTTTTTCCTTCTGGTTACTGACTTCCCTCGTCGGGCACGGGGATTTTCGACTTCCTCCTCCCGACCGAGGGGCCTCATTTTCGGGCATTTTCCTCAGATTTCCAAGCATTTTTAGACACTTTTCCCGACTTTTCCTGCTTACTGATTTCACACTTTTGGCCATTTTTATGCATTTTCCCGACTTTTCCTGCTTACTGATTTCACACTTTTGGCCATTTTTATGCATTTTCCCGACTTTTCCTGCTTACTGATTTCACACTTTTGGCCATTTTTAAGCATTTTCCTGGTTACTGATTTCACGCTTTTGGACATTTTCGGAGGTTCTGACGGCTTTTTCGCCTTACTGCTTCGGACATTTCGGGCACTTGGCTGACTTTTCCCGCTTACTCCTTCCGGGCTTTTACTCATTTTCGGAGGTTCTGACGGCTTTTTCGCCTTACTGCTTCGGACATTTCGGGCACTTGGCTGACTTTTCCCGCTTACTCCTTCCGGGCTTTTACTCATTTTCGGAGGTTCTGACGGCTTTTTCGCCTTACTGCTTCGGACATTTCGGGCACTTGGCTGACTTTTCCCGCTTACTCCTTCCGGGCTTTTACTCATTTTCGGAGGTTCTGACGGCTTTTTCGCCTTACTGCTTCGGACATTTCGGGCACTTGGCTGACTTTTCCCGCTTACTCCTTCCGGGCTTTTACTCATTTTCGGAGGTTCTGACGGCTTTTTCGCCTTACTGCTTCGGACATTTCGGGCACTTGGCTGACTTTTCCCGCTTACTCCTTCCGGGCTTTTACTCATTTTCGGAGGTTCCGACGGCTTTTTCGCCTTACTGCTTCGGACATTTCGGGCACTTTGCTGACTTCTCCACCTTACTCCTTCCGGGCTTTTACTCATTTTCGGAGGTTCCGACGGCTTTTTCGCCTTACTGCTTCGGGCACTTTGCTGACCTTTTCCCGCTTACCCCTTTCAAGGTTTTGGACGTCTCCGGTCGGGTCCGCGCCCCTCGCCCGGGCCGGAACGCCTCCCCGCCGGCCGAGTTCCTCGGGGTCGCCCCCTCGCCCGGGAAAAACCGCTCCCCGCCGTCCCACAGCACTCCGACTCGGCCAGGCAGCCTCACGGGCACAGCGACTCCTGCCCACCTCGGGAACCGACGCCCCGCTCGGGCTCAGGCTCCGAAAAACCACCACAGCGGGGCAGCTACCCTCAATGCAGCCGAAATTCAAATTCCTCCCCTTCGAGAGGCGCGCCTCACCCGGCCACGGCCTCGGAACTGCTCCCCTTCCTCGGGATCGGCCCCTCGCCCGGGAAAACCCGCTCCCCGCCGTCCCACAGCACTCCGACTCGGCCAGGCAGCCTCACGGGCACAGCGACTCCTGCCCACCTCGGGAACCGACGCCCCGCTCGGGCTCAGGCTCCAAAAACCCACAACAGCGGGCAGCTACCCTCAATGCAGCCGAAATTCAAATCCCTCCCCTTCGAGAGGCGCGCCTCACCCGGCCACGGCCTCCAAATCGCTCCCCTTAGGCGAAAATTAAGCCCCCGTGGCCGATAATACCCCTCCTTGATCGTGCACAAGGGCAGCTCCAAGTTGAACGGGCTCAGGCTCCAAAAACCCACAACAGCGGGCAGCTACCCTCAATGCAGCCGAAATTCAAATCCCTCCCCTTCGAGAGGCGCGCCTCACCCGGCCACGGCCTCCAAATCGCTCCCCTTAGGCGAAAATTAAGCCCCCGTGGCCGATAATACCCCTCCTTGATCGTGCACAAGGGCAGCTCCAAGTTGAACGGGCTCAGGCTCCAAAAACCCACAACAGCGGGCAGCTACCCTCAATGCAGCCGAAATTCAAATCCCTCCCCTTCGAAAGGCGCGCCTCACCCGGCCACGGCCTCCAAATCGCTCCCCTTAGGCGAAAATTAAGCCCCCGTGGCGGATAATACCCCTCCTTGATCGTGCACAAGGGCAGCTCCAAGTTGAACGGAGAAGTCAGTAACCAACCAAAAATAAGCTTGGTTACTGATTTCTCCCGTTGGTTACTGACTTCTCCCTTTGGTTACTGATTTCTCCCGTTGGTTACTCATTTCTCTTGTTGGTTACTGATTTCTCCCGTTGGTTACTGACTTCTCCCTTTGGTTACTGATTTCTCCCGTTGGTTACTGACTTCTCCCGTTGGTTACTCATTTCTCCCGTTGGTTACTCATTTCTCCCGTTGGTTACTCATTTCTCCTGTTGGTTACTGATTTCTTGGTTACTCATTTCTCTTCTTGGTTACTCATTTCTCCTGTTGGTTACTGATTTCTTGGTTACTCATTTCTCTTCTTGGTTACTCATTTCCCTTTCTGACACTTAGAATTTTTTTTGACACTTAGAATTTTTTTTGACACTTAGAATTTTTTTTGACACTTAGAATTTTTTTTGACACTTAGAATTTTTTTTGACACTTAGAATTCTTTTTGACACTTAGAATTTTTTTTGACACTTAGAATTCTTTTTGACACTTAGAATTTTTTTCTAAGTTTTTCCTTCTGGTTACTGACTTCCCTCGTCGGGCACGGGGATTTTCGACTTCCTCCTCCCGACCGAGGGGCCTCATTTTCGGGCATTTTCCTCAGATTTCCAAGCATTTTTAGACACTTTTCCCGACTTTTCCTGCTTACTGATTTCACACTTTTGGCCATTTTTATGCATTTTCCTGGTTACTGATTTCACGCTTTTGGACATTTTCGGAGGTTCCGACGGCTTTTTCGCCTTACTGCTTCGGGCACTTTGCTGACCTTTTCCCGCTTACCCCTTTCAAGGTTTTGGACGTCTCCGGTCGGGTCCGCGCCCCTCGCCCGGGCCGGAACGCCTCCCCGCCGGCCGAGTTCCTCGGGGTCGCCCCCTCGCCCGGGAAAAACCGCTCCCCGCCGTCCCACAGCACTCCGACTCGGCCAGGCAGCCTCACGGGCACAGCGACTCCTGCCCACCTCGGGAACCGACGCCCCGCTCGGGCTCAGGCTCCGAAAAACCACCACAGCGGGGCAGCTACCCTCAATGCAGCCGAAATTCAAATCCCTCCCCTTCGAGAGGCGCGCCTCACCCGGCCACGGCCTCGGAACCGCTCCCCTTCCTCGGGATCGGCCCCTCGCCCGGGAAAACCCGCTCCCCGCCGTCCCACAGCACTCCGACTCGGCCAGGCAGCCTCACGGGCACAGCGACTCCTGCCCACCTCGGGAACCGACGCCCCGCTCGGGCTCAGGCTCCGAAAAACCACCACAGCGGGGCAGCTACCCTCAATGCAGCCGAAATTCAAATTCCTCCCCTTCGAGAGGCGCGCCTCACCCGGCCACGGCCTCCAAATCGCTCCCCTTAGGCGAAAATTAAGCCCCCGTGGCGGATAATACCCCTCCTTGATCGTGCACAAGGGCAGCTCCAAGTTGAACGGAGAAGTCAGTAACCAACCAAAAATAAGCTTGGTTACTGATTTCTCCCGTTGGTTACTGACTTCTCCCTTTGGTTACTGATTTCTCCCGTTGGTTACTCATTTCTCTTGTTGGTTACTGACTTCTCCCGTTGGTTACTGACTTCTCCCTTTGGTTACTGATTTCTCCCGTTGGTTACTGACTTCTCCCTTTGGTTACTGATTTCTCCCGTTGGTTACTGACTTCTCCCGTTGGTTACTGACTTCTCCCGTTGGTTACTCATTTCTCCCGTTGGTTACTCATTTCTCCCGTTGGTTACTGACTT
>NW_026728287.1:72500-77500 GCF_030684315.1 Stegostoma tigrinum
GTGGCTGTCCGCCTGCCCAGCGTGGGCAGGGAGAGCGTGGAGGCGCCGCTCAGCCTGAAGCACCGGCCACCTCGAGGGGAAAGCCGGCCCGCCGAGGGGCCTCCCGCGTCGGACGTGTGCCGCCGCATCGATCGAGGGAGCTCGCCGGTCCCGGCGCGTCGCTGCCCCGCGCCGGGCGTGCGGGGGGGGCGCACGCCTGGGCCCCCCCTCTCTGCACACACCGGCCGACTGTTCCGGGCTAGCACAGGCGAAGGGACAGCCCGCTACCTTCCGTGCTACTCCCGGGGGAACCGGGCTCTCGAGCCTGCCTGGCCTGCCAGGACGAGGTTACCCGCGGAGGGGGGACGGCGAGGGGCCTCCCGCGTCGGACGTGTGCCGCCGCATCGATCGAGGGAGCTCGCCGGTCCCGGCGCGTCGCTGCCCCGCGCCGGGCGTGCGGGGGGGCGCACGCCTGGGCCCCCCCTCTCTGCACACACCGGCCGACTGTTCCGGGCTAGCACAGGCGAAGGGACAGCCCGCTACCTTCCGTGCTACTCCCGGGGGAACCGGGCTCTCGAGCCTGCCTGGCCTGCCAGGACGAGGTTACCCGCGGAGGGGGGACGGCCGTTTCCGGGTCGACGGCCCCGGGCTGCGCCGCCTTTGCCCGCCCTCCGACGTTTCGGGCCCGGAGGCCTTGGACAGTTAGAACTGGCGCGAAGAGATCGGAAGGTCTGGTAGGAAGTCGCCAAGACTATGTCGAACACAACCGCCAAAGTGTCGAGGAACACAAATCGCCACCAGAGTGTCGAAGTTAAAAGCAGCACTGAGTATCGAACACAAAAATCGCCAGACTGTCGAACTTAATTCAGCTCAGAGTATCGAACACAAAAATCGCCAGACTGTCGAACTTAATTCAGCTCAGAGTATCGAACACAAAAATCGCCAGACTGTCGAACTTACCATGGGCTCAGAGTATCGAGTGTTAATCGCCCAGGTGTGTCGAACTTAAAATGGGCGGATTATCGAGTGTTTAATCGCCCGAGTGTCGAACTTAAAATGGGCGGATTATCGAGTGTTTAATCGCCCGAGTGTCGAACTTAAAATGGGCGGATTATCGAGTGTTTAATCGCCCGAGTGTCGAATGTCACGGCCAACATGTTCACAATTCGACAAAGCGTTCGAAAGTTCGACTATTAGCGTTCAAAAGTTCGACTGTTAGCGTTCAAAAGTTCGACAAAGTGTTCGCATGTTCGACAAAGTGTTCAAAATTCGACAAAGTGTTCGAAATTCGACAAAGTGTTCAAAATTCGACAAAGTGTTCAAAATTCGACAAAGTGTTCAAAATTCGACAAAGTGTTCAAAATCCGACCTCCGAGAGCTCTTTGGCATGCACACGAGTTCCAAATTGCCGCCCACCGTCTTTGGAACCGTTCCTCGGGCCTGTCTCAAAGTGGTCCCGAGCCGCCATTTTGTTCTAAAAAACGTGTTCCCGAAAATCTCCGGGTACCCCGCCAACCCCCCCGGCCGAAAATGACGAGTTGCACTTTGGGGGCGAATTTGAAATTTCAGTCCGACGATGAGGCACCGAAAGCCCGCAAACGGTACTCGGATCGTCCCCCTTGCCGACTTCCGTGATTTTTCAAAGTTAAAGTTTTCGGGCTGCGGACACTTTATTGCAACGGGGCAAGGCGCCGGGGCGAATTCCCACCCCTCCAGCGGGGCCCTGGAACTCCAACCCGGCGTGGATTTTCGGATTTTTCCCCTTCCCCACCGACTTTCCTCCGCTGACACTTAGAATTTTTTTTGACACTTAGAATTTTTTTTGACACTTAGAATTTTTTTGACACTTAGAATTTTTTTTGACACTTAGAATTTTTTTTGACACTTAGAATTTTTTTTGACACTTAGAATTTTTTTGACACTTAGAATTTTTTTGACACTTAGAATTTTTTTGACACTTAGAATTTTTTTTGACACTTAGAATTTTTTTGACACTTAGAATTTTTTTTGACACTTAGAATTTTTTTGACACTTAGAATTTTTTTTGACACTTAGAATTTTTTTTGACACTTAGAATTTTTTTTGACACTTAGAATTTTTTTGACACTTAGAATTTTTTTTGACACTTAGAATTTTTTTCTAAGTTTTTCCTTCTGGTTACTGACTTCCCTCGTCGGGCACGGGGATTTTCGACTTCCTCCTCCCGACCGAGGGGCCTCATTTTCGGGCATTTTCCTCAGATTTCCAAGCATTTTTAGACACTTTTCCCGACTTTTCCTGCTTACTGATTTCACACTTTTGGCCATTTTTATGCATTTTCCCGACTTTTCCTGCTTACTGATTTCACACTTTTGGCCATTTTTATGCATTTTCCCGACTTTTCCTGCTTACTGATTTCACACTTTTGGCCATTTTTAAGCATTTTCCTGGTTACTGATTTCACGCTTTTGGACATTTTCGGAGGTTCTGACGGCTTTTTCGCCTTACTGCTTCGGACATTTCGGGCACTTGGCTGACTTTTCCCGCTTACTCCTTCCGGGCTTTTACTCATTTTCGGAGGTTCTGACGGCTTTTTCGCCTTACTGCTTCGGACATTTCGGGCACTTGGCTGACTTTTCCCGCTTACTCCTTCCGGGCTTTTACTCATTTTCGGAGGTTCTGACGGCTTTTTCGCCTTACTGCTTCGGACATTTCGGGCACTTGGCTGACTTTTCCCGCTTACTCCTTCCGGGCTTTTACTCATTTTCGGAGGTTCTGACGGCTTTTTCGCCTTACTGCTTCGGACATTTCGGGCACTTGGCTGACTTTTCCCGCTTACTCCTTCCGGGCTTTTACTCATTTTCGGAGGTTCTGACGGCTTTTTCGCCTTACTGCTTCGGACATTTCGGGCACTTGGCTGACTTTTCCCGCTTACTCCTTCCGGGCTTTTACTCATTTTCGGAGGTTCCGACGGCTTTTTCGCCTTACTGCTTCGGACATTTCGGGCACTTTGCTGACTTCTCCACCTTACTCCTTCCGGGCTTTTACTCATTTTCGGAGGTTCCGACGGCTTTTTCGCCTTACTGCTTCGGGCACTTTGCTGACCTTTTCCCGCTTACCCCTTTCAAGGTTTTGGACGTCTCCGGTCGGGTCCGCGCCCCTCGCCCGGGCCGGAACGCCTCCCCGCCGGCCGAGTTCCTCGGGGTCGCCCCCTCGCCCGGGAAAAACCGCTCCCCGCCGTCCCACAGCACTCCGACTCGGCCAGGCAGCCTCACGGGCACAGCGACTCCTGCCCACCTCGGGAACCGACGCCCCGCTCGGGCTCAGGCTCCGAAAAACCACCACAGCGGGGCAGCTACCCTCAATGCAGCCGAAATTCAAACTCCTCCCCTCCGAAAGGCGCGCCTCACCCGGCCACGGCCTCGGAACTGCTCCCCTTCCTCGGGATCGGCCCCTCGCCCGGGAAAACCCGCTCCCCGCCGTCCCACAGCACTCCGACTCGGCCAGGCAGCCTCACGGGCACAGCGACTCCTGCCCACCTCGGGAACCGACGCCCCGCTCGGGCTCAGGCTCCAAAAACCCACAACAGCGGGCAGCTACCCTCAATGCAGCCGAAATTCAAATTCCTCCCCTCCGAAAGGCGCGCCTCACCCGGCCACGGCCTCCAAATCGCTCCCCTTCCTCGGGATCGGCCCCTCGCCCGGGAAAACCCGCTCCCCGCCGTCCCACAGCACTCCGACTCGGCCAGGCAGCCTCACGGGCACAGCGACTCCTGCCCACCTCGGGAACCGACGCCCCGCTCGGGCTCAGGCTCCGAAAAACCACCACAGCGGGGCAGCTACCCTCAATGCAGCCGAAATTCAAATTCCTCCCCTTCGAGAGGCGCGCCTCACCCGGCCACGGCCTCGGAACCGCTCCCCTTCCTCGGGATCGGCCCCTCGCCCGGGAAAACCCGCTCCCCGCCGTCCCACAGCACTCCGACTCGGCCAGGCAGCCTCACGGGCACAGCGACTCCTGCCCACCTCGGGAACCGACGCCCCGCTCGGGCTCAGGCTCCGAAAAACCACCACAGCGGGGCAGCTACCCTCAATGCAGCCGAAATTCAAATTCCTCCCCTTCGAGAGGCGCGCCTCACCCGGCCACGGCCTCCAAATCGCTCCCCTTAGGCGAAAATTAAGCCCCCGTGGCCGATAATACCCCTCCTTGATCGTGCACAAGGGCAGCTCCAAGTTGAACGGGCTCAGGCTCCAAAAACCCACAACAGCGGGCAGCTACCCTCAATGCAGCCGAAATTCAAATCCCTCCCCTTCGAGAGGCGCGCCTCACCCGGCCACGGCCTCCAAATCGCTCCCCTTAGGCGAAAATTAAGCCCCCGTGGCCGATAATACCCCTCCTTGATCGTGCACAAGGGCAGCTCCAAGTTGAACGGGCTCAGGCTCCAAAAACCCACAACAGCGGGCAGCTACCCTCAATGCAGCCGAAATTCAAATCCCTCCCCTTCGAAAGGCGCGCCTCACCCGGCCACGGCCTCCAAATCGCTCCCCTTAGGCGAAAATTAAGCCCCCGTGGCGGATAATACCCCTCCTTGATCGTGCACAAGGGCAGCTCCAAGTTGAACGGAGAAGTCAGTAACCAACCAAAAATAAGCTTGGTTACTGATTTCTCCCGTTGGTTACTGACTTCTCCCTTTGGTTACTGATTTCTCCCGTTGGTTACTCATTTCTCTTGTTGGTTACTGATTTCTCCCGTTGGTTACTGACTTCTCCCTTTGGTTACTGATTTCTCCCGTTGGTTACTGACTTCTCCCGTTGGTTACTCATTTCTCCCGTTGGTTACTCATTTCTCCCGTTGGTTACTCATTTCTCCTGTTGGTTACTGATTTCTTGGTTACTCATTTCTCTTCTTGGTTACTCATTTCTCCTGTTGGTTACTGATTTCTTGGTTACTCATTTCTCTTCTTGGTTACTCATTTCCCTTTCTGACACTTAGAATTTTTTTTGACACTTAGAATTTTTTTTGACACTTAGAATTTTTTTTGACAC
>NW_026728287.1:90000-97500 GCF_030684315.1 Stegostoma tigrinum
GCGTTCAAAAGTTCGACTGTTAGCGTTCAAAAGTTCGACAAAGTGTTCGCATGTTCGACAAAGTGTTCAAAATTCGACAAAGTGTTCGAAATTCGACAAAGTGTTCAAAATTCGACAAAGTGTTCAAAATTCGACAAAGTGTTCAAAATTCGACAAAGTGTTCAAAATCCGACCTCCGAGAGCTCTTTGGCATGCACACGAGTTCCAAATTGCCGCCCACCGTCTTTGGAACCGTTCCTCGGGCCTGTCTCAAAGTGGTCCCGAGCCGCCATTTTGTTCTAAAAAACGTGTTCCCGAAAATCTCCGGGTACCCCGCCAACCCCCCCGGCCGAAAATGACGAGTTGCACTTTGGGGGCGAATTTGAAATTTCAGTCCGACGATGAGGCACCGAAAGCCCGCAAACGGTACTCGGATCGTCCCCCTTGCCGACTTCCGTGATTTTTCAAAGTTAAAGTTTTCGGGCTGCGGACACTTTATTGCAACGGGGCAAGGCGCCGGGGCGAATTCCCACCCCTCCAGCGGGGCCCTGGAACTCCAACCCGGCGTGGATTTTCGGATTTTTCCCCTTCCCCACCGACTTTCCTCCGCTGACACTTAGAATTTTTTTTGACACTTAGAATTTTTTTTGACACTTAGAATTTTTTTGACACTTAGAATTTTTTTTGACACTTAGAATTTTTTTTGACACTTAGAATTTTTTTTGACACTTAGAATTTTTTTGACACTTAGAATTTTTTTGACACTTAGAATTTTTTTGACACTTAGAATTTTTTTTGACACTTAGAATTTTTTTGACACTTAGAATTTTTTTTGACACTTAGAATTTTTTTGACACTTAGAATTTTTTTTGACACTTAGAATTTTTTTTGACACTTAGAATTTTTTTTGACACTTAGAATTTTTTTGACACTTAGAATTTTTTTTGACACTTAGAATTTTTTTCTAAGTTTTTCCTTCTGGTTACTGACTTCCCTCGTCGGGCACGGGGATTTTCGACTTCCTCCTCCCGACCGAGGGGCCTCATTTTCGGGCATTTTCCTCAGATTTCCAAGCATTTTTAGACACTTTTCCCGACTTTTCCTGCTTACTGATTTCACACTTTTGGCCATTTTTATGCATTTTCCCGACTTTTCCTGCTTACTGATTTCACACTTTTGGCCATTTTTATGCATTTTCCCGACTTTTCCTGCTTACTGATTTCACACTTTTGGCCATTTTTAAGCATTTTCCTGGTTACTGATTTCACGCTTTTGGACATTTTCGGAGGTTCTGACGGCTTTTTCGCCTTACTGCTTCGGACATTTCGGGCACTTGGCTGACTTTTCCCGCTTACTCCTTCCGGGCTTTTACTCATTTTCGGAGGTTCTGACGGCTTTTTCGCCTTACTGCTTCGGACATTTCGGGCACTTGGCTGACTTTTCCCGCTTACTCCTTCCGGGCTTTTACTCATTTTCGGAGGTTCTGACGGCTTTTTCGCCTTACTGCTTCGGACATTTCGGGCACTTGGCTGACTTTTCCCGCTTACTCCTTCCGGGCTTTTACTCATTTTCGGAGGTTCTGACGGCTTTTTCGCCTTACTGCTTCGGACATTTCGGGCACTTGGCTGACTTTTCCCGCTTACTCCTTCCGGGCTTTTACTCATTTTCGGAGGTTCTGACGGCTTTTTCGCCTTACTGCTTCGGACATTTCGGGCACTTGGCTGACTTTTCCCGCTTACTCCTTCCGGGCTTTTACTCATTTTCGGAGGTTCCGACGGCTTTTTCGCCTTACTGCTTCGGACATTTCGGGCACTTTGCTGACTTCTCCACCTTACTCCTTCCGGGCTTTTACTCATTTTCGGAGGTTCCGACGGCTTTTTCGCCTTACTGCTTCGGGCACTTTGCTGACCTTTTCCCGCTTACCCCTTTCAAGGTTTTGGACGTCTCCGGTCGGGTCCGCGCCCCTCGCCCGGGCCGGAACGCCTCCCCGCCGGCCGAGTTCCTCGGGGTCGCCCCCTCGCCCGGGAAAAACCGCTCCCCGCCGTCCCACAGCACTCCGACTCGGCCAGGCAGCCTCACGGGCACAGCGACTCCTGCCCACCTCGGGAACCGACGCCCCGCTCGGGCTCAGGCTCCGAAAAACCACCACAGCGGGGCAGCTACCCTCAATGCAGCCGAAATTCAAACTCCTCCCCTCCGAAAGGCGCGCCTCACCCGGCCACGGCCTCGGAACTGCTCCCCTTCCTCGGGATCGGCCCCTCGCCCGGGAAAACCCGCTCCCCGCCGTCCCACAGCACTCCGACTCGGCCAGGCAGCCTCACGGGCACAGCGACTCCTGCCCACCTCGGGAACCGACGCCCCGCTCGGGCTCAGGCTCCAAAAACCCACAACAGCGGGCAGCTACCCTCAATGCAGCCGAAATTCAAATCCCTCCCCTTCGAGAGGCGCGCCTCACCCGGCCACGGCCTCCAAATCGCTCCCCTTAGGCGAAAATTAAGCCCCCGTGGCCGATAATACCCCTCCTTGATCGTGCACAAGGGCAGCTCCAAGTTGAACGGGCTCAGGCTCCAAAAACCCACAACAGCGGGCAGCTACCCTCAATGCAGCCGAAATTCAAATCCCTCCCCTTCGAGAGGCGCGCCTCACCCGGCCACGGCCTCCAAATCGCTCCCCTTAGGCGAAAATTAAGCCCCCGTGGCCGATAATACCCCTCCTTGATCGTGCACAAGGGCAGCTCCAAGTTGAACGGGCTCAGGCTCCAAAAACCCACAACAGCGGGCAGCTACCCTCAATGCAGCCGAAATTCAAATCCCTCCCCTTCGAAAGGCGCGCCTCACCCGGCCACGGCCTCCAAATCGCTCCCCTTAGGCGAAAATTAAGCCCCCGTGGCCGATAATACCCCTCCTTGATCGTGCACAAGGGCAGCTCCAAGTTGAACGGGCTCAGGCTCCAAAAACCCACAACAGCGGGCAGCTACCCTCAATGCAGCCGAAATTCAAATCCCTCCCCTTCGAAAGGCGCGCCTCACCCGGCCACGGCCTCCAAATCGCTCCCCTTAGGCGAAAATTAAGCCCCCGTGGCGGATAATACCCCTCCTTGATCGTGCACAAGGGCAGCTCCAAGTTGAACGGAGAAGTCAGTAACCAACCAAAAATAAGCTTGGTTACTGATTTCTCCCGTTGGTTACTGACTTCTCCCTTTGGTTACTGATTTCTCCCGTTGGTTACTCATTTCTCTTGTTGGTTACTGATTTCTCCCGTTGGTTACTGACTTCTCCCTTTGGTTACTGATTTCTCCCGTTGGTTACTGACTTCTCCCGTTGGTTACTCATTTCTCCCGTTGGTTACTCATTTCTCCCGTTGGTTACTCATTTCTCCTGTTGGTTACTGATTTCTTGGTTACTCATTTCTCTTCTTGGTTACTCATTTCTCCTGTTGGTTACTGATTTCTTGGTTACTCATTTCTCTTCTTGGTTACTCATTTCCCTTTCTGACACTTAGAATTTTTTTTGACACTTAGAATTTTTTTTGACACTTAGAATTTTTTTTGACACTTAGAATTTTTTTTGACACTTAGAATTTTTTTGACACTTAGAATTTTTTTTGACACTTAGAATTTTTTTTGACACTTAGAATTTTTTTTGACACTTAGAATTTTTTTTGACACTTAGAATTTTTTTTGACACTTAGAATTTTTTTTGACACTTAGAATTCTTTTTGACACTTAGAATTTTTTTTGACACTTAGAATTTTTTTGACACTTAGAATTTTTTTGACACTTAGAATTCTTTTTGACACTTAGAATTTTTTTTGACACTTAGAATTTTTTTTGACACTTAGAATTTTTTTTGACACTTAGAATTTTTTTCTAAGTTTTTCCTTCTGGTTACTGACTTCCCTCGTCGGGCACGGGGATTTTCGACTTCCTCCTCCCGACCGAGGGGCCTCATTTTCGGGCATTTTCCTCAGATTTCCAAGCATTTTTAGACACTTTTCCCGACTTTTCCTGCTTACTGATTTCACACTTTTGGCCATTTTTATGCATTTTCCTGGTTACTGATTTCACGCTTTTGGACATTTTCGGAGGTTCCGACGGCTTTTTCGCCTTACTGCTTCGGGCACTTTGCTGACCTTTTCCCGCTTACCCCTTTCAAGGTTTTGGACGTCTCCGGTCGGGTCCGCGCCCCTCGCCCGGGCCGGAACGCCTCCCCGCCGGCCGAGTTCCTCGGGGTCGCCCCCTCGCCCGGGAAAAACCGCTCCCCGCCGTCCCACAGCACTCCGACTCGGCCAGGCAGCCTCACGGGCACAGCGACTCCTGCCCACCTCGGGAACCGACGCCCCGCTCGGGCTCAGGCTCCGAAAAACCACCACAGCGGGGCAGCTACCCTCAATGCAGCCGAAATTCAAACTCCTCCCCTCCGAAAGGCGCGCCTCACCCGGCCACGGCCTCGGAACTGCTCCCCTTCCTCGGGATCGGCCCCTCGCCCGGGAAAACCCGCTCCCCGCCGTCCCACAGCACTCCGACTCGGCCAGGCAGCCTCACGGGCACAGCGACTCCTGCCCACCTCGGGAACCGACGCCCCGCTCGGGCTCAGGCTCCGAAAACCCACAACAGCGGGCAGCTACCCTCAATGCAGCCGAAATTCAAATTCCTCCCCTCCGAAAGGCGCGCCTCACCCGGCCACGGCCTCCAAATCGCTCCCCTTCCTCGGGATCGCCCCCTCGCCCGGGAAAACCCGCTCCCCGCCGTCCCACAGCACTCCGACTCGGCCAGGCAGCCTCACGGGCACAGCGACTCCTGCCCACCTCGGGAACCGACGCCCCGCTCGGGCTCAGGCTCCGAAAAACCACCACAGCGGGGCAGCTACCCTCAATGCAGCCGAAATTCAAATTCCTCCCCTTCGAGAGGCGCGCCTCACCCGGCCACGGCCTCCAAATCGCTCCCCTTAGGCGAAAATTAAGCCCCCGTGGCGGATAATACCCCTCCTTGATCGTGCACAAGGGCAGCTCCAAGTTGAACGGAGAAGTCAGTAACCAACCAAAAATAAGCTTGGTTACTGATTTCTCCCGTTGGTTACTGACTTCTCCCTTTGGTTACTGATTTCTCCCGTTGGTTACTCATTTCTCTTGTTGGTTACTGATTTCTCCCGTTGGTTACTGACTTCTCCCTTTGGTTACTGATTTCTCCCGTTGGTTACTGACTTCTCCCGTTGGTTACTCATTTCTCCCGTTGGTTACTCATTTCTCCCGTTGGTTACTCATTTCTCCTGTTGGTTACTGATTTCTTGGTTACTCATTTCTCTTCTTGGTTACTCATTTCTCCTGTTGGTTACTGATTTCTTGGTTACTCATTTCTCTTCTTGGTTACTCATTTCCCTTTCTGACACTTAGAATTTTTTTTGACACTTAGAATTCTTTTTGACACTTAGAATTTTTTTTGACACTTAGAATTTTTTTTGACACTTAGAATTTTTTTTGACACTTAGAATTTTTTTGACACTTAGAATTTTTTTTGACACTTAGAATTTTTTTTGACACTTAGAATTTTTTTTGACACTTAGAATTTTTTTTGACACTTAGAATTTTTTTGACACTTAGAATTTTTTTTGACACTTAGAATTTTTTTTGACACTTAGAATTTTTTTTGACACTTAGAATTTTTTTTGACACTTAGAATTTTTTTTGACACTTAGAATTTTTTTTGACACTTAGAATTCTTTTTGACACTTAGAATTTTTTTTGACACTTAGAATTTTTTTGACACTTAGAATTTTTTTGACACTTAGAATTCTTTTTGACACTTAGAATTTTTTTTGACACTTAGAATTTTTTTTGACACTTAGAATTCTTTTTGACACTTAGAATTTTTTTTGACACTTAGAATTTTTTTGACACTTAGAATTTTTTTGACACTTAGAATTCTTTTTGACACTTAGAATTTTTTTTGACACTTAGAATTTTTTTTGACACTTAGAATTTTTTTTGACACTTAGAATTTTTTTCTAAGTTTTTCCTTCTGGTTACTGACTTCCCTCGTCGGGCACGGGGATTTTCGACTTCCTCCTCCCGACCGAGGGGCCTCATTTTCGGGCATTTTCCTCAGATTTCCAAGCATTTTTAGACACTTTTCCCGACTTTTCCTGCTTACTGATTTCACACTTTTGGCCATTTTTATGCATTTTCCTGGTTACTGATTTCACGCTTTTGGACATTTTCGGAGGTTCCGACGGCTTTTTCGCCTTACTGCTTCGGGCACTTTGCTGACCTTTTCCCGCTTACCCCTTTCAAGGTTTTGGACGTCTCCGGTCGGGTCCGCGCCCCTCGCCCGGGCCGGAACGCCTCCCCGCCGGCCGAGTTCCTCGGGGTCGCCCCCTCGCCCGGGAAAAACCGCTCCCCGCCGTCCCACAGCACTCCGACTCGGCCAGGCAGCCTCACGGGCACAGCGACTCCTGCCCACCTCGGGAACCGACGCCCCGCTCGGGCTCAGGCTCCGAAAAACCACCACAGCGGGGCAGCTACCCTCAATGCAGCCGAAATTCAAACTCCTCCCCTCCGAAAGGCGCGCCTCACCCGGCCACGGCCTCGGAACTGCTCCCCTTCCTCGGGATCGGCCCCTCGCCCGGGAAAACCCGCTCCCCGCCGTCCCACAGCACTCCGACTCGGCCAGGCAGCCTCACGGGCACAGCGACTCCTGCCCACCTCGGGAACCGACGCCCCGCTCGGGCTCAGGCTCCAAAAACCCACAACAGCGGGCAGCTACCCTCAATGCAGCCGAAATTCAAATTCCTCCCCTCCGAAAGGCGCGCCTCACCCGGCCACGGCCTCCAAATCGCTCCCCTTCCTCGGGATCGCCCCCTCGCCCGGGAAAACCCGCTCCCCGCCGTCCCACAGCACTCCGACTCGGCCAGGCAGCCTCACGGGCACAGCGACTCCTGCCCACCTCGGGAACCGACGCCCCGCTCGGGCTCAGGCTCCGAAAAACCACCACAGCGGGGCAGCTACCCTCAATGCAGCCGAAATTCAAATTCCTCCCCTTCGAGAGGCGCGCCTCACCCGGCCACGGCCTCGGAACTGCTCCCCTTCCTCGGGATCGGCCCCTCGCCCGGGAAAACCCGCTCCCCGCCGTCCCACAGCACTCCGACTCGGCCAGGCAGCCTCACGGGCACAGCGACTCCTGCCCACCTCGGGAACCGACGCCCCGCTCGGGCTCAGGCTCCAAAAACCCACAACAGCGGGCAGCTACCCTCAATGCAGCCGAAATTCAAATCCCTCCCCTTCGAAAGGCGCGCCTCACCCGGCCACGGCCTCCAAATCGCTCCCCTTAGGCGAAAATTAAGCCCCCGTGGCCGATAATACCCCTCCTTGATCGTGCACAAGGGCAGCTCCAAGTTGAACGGGCTCAGGCTCCAAAAACCCACAACAGCGGGCAGCTACCCTCAATGCAGCCGAAATTCAAATCCCTCCCCTTCGAAAGGCGCGCCTCACCCGGCCACGGCCTCCAAATCGCTCCCCTTAGGCGAAA
>NW_026728287.1:112500-125315 GCF_030684315.1 Stegostoma tigrinum
CCCCGCGCCGGGCGTGCGGGGGGGCGCACGCCTGGGCCCCCCCTCTCTGCACACACCGGCCGACTGTTCCGGGCTAGCACAGGCGAAGGGACAGCCCGCTACCTTCCGTGCTACTCCCGGGGGAACCGGGCTCTCGAGCCTGCCTGGCCTGCCAGGACGAGGTTACCCGCGGAGGGGGGACGGCCGTTTCCGGGTCGACGGCCCCGGGCTGCGCCGCCTTTGCCCGCCCTCCGACGTTTCGGGCCCGGAGGCCTTGGACAGTTAGAACTGGCGCGAAGAGATCGGAAGGTCTGGTAGGAAGTCGCCAAGACTATGTCGAACACAACCGCCAAAGTGTCGAGGAACACAAATCGCCACCAGAGTGTCGAAGTTAAAAGCAGCACTGAGTATCGAACACAAAAATCGCCAGACTGTCGAACTTAATTCAGCTCAGAGTATCGAACACAAAAATCGCCAGACTGTCGAACTTAATTCAGCTCAGAGTATCGAACACAAAAATCGCCAGACTGTCGAACTTACCATGGGCTCAGAGTATCGAGTGTTAATCGCCCAGGTGTGTCGAACTTAAAATGGGCGGATTATCGAGTGTTTAATCGCCCGAGTGTCGAACTTAAAATGGGCGGATTATCGAGTGTTTAATCGCCCGAGTGTCGAACTTAAAATGGGCGGATTATCGAGTGTTTAATCGCCCGAGTGTCGAATGTCACGGCCAACATGTTCACAATTCGACAAAGCGTTCGAAAGTTCGACTATTAGCGTTCAAAAGTTCGACTGTTAGCGTTCAAAAGTTCGACAAAGTGTTCGCATGTTCGACAAAGTGTTCAAAATTCGACAAAGTGTTCGAAATTCGACAAAGTGTTCAAAATTCGACAAAGTGTTCAAAATTCGACAAAGTGTTCAAAATTCGACAAAGTGTTCAAAATCCGACCTCCGAGAGCTCTTTGGCATGCACACGAGTTCCAAATTGCCGCCCACCGTCTTTGGAACCGTTCCTCGGGCCTGTCTCAAAGTGGTCCCGAGCCGCCATTTTGTTCTAAAAAACGTGTTCCCGAAAATCTCCGGGTACCCCGCCAACCCCCCCGGCCGAAAATGACGAGTTGCACTTTGGGGGCGAATTTGAAATTTCAGTCCGACGATGAGGCACCGAAAGCCCGCAAACGGTACTCGGATCGTCCCCCTTGCCGACTTCCGTGATTTTTCAAAGTTAAAGTTTTCGGGCTGCGGACACTTTATTGCAACGGGGCAAGGCGCCGGGGCGAATTCCCACCCCTCCAGCGGGGCCCTGGAACTCCAACCCGGCGTGGATTTTCGGATTTTTCCCCTTCCCCACCGACTTTCCTCCGCTGACACTTAGAATTTTTTTTGACACTTAGAATTTTTTTTGACACTTAGAATTTTTTTGACACTTAGAATTTTTTTTGACACTTAGAATTTTTTTTGACACTTAGAATTTTTTTTGACACTTAGAATTTTTTTGACACTTAGAATTTTTTTGACACTTAGAATTTTTTTGACACTTAGAATTTTTTTTGACACTTAGAATTTTTTTGACACTTAGAATTTTTTTTGACACTTAGAATTTTTTTGACACTTAGAATTTTTTTTGACACTTAGAATTTTTTTTGACACTTAGAATTTTTTTTGACACTTAGAATTTTTTTGACACTTAGAATTTTTTTTGACACTTAGAATTTTTTTCTAAGTTTTTCCTTCTGGTTACTGACTTCCCTCGTCGGGCACGGGGATTTTCGACTTCCTCCTCCCGACCGAGGGGCCTCATTTTCGGGCATTTTCCTCAGATTTCCAAGCATTTTTAGACACTTTTCCCGACTTTTCCTGCTTACTGATTTCACACTTTTGGCCATTTTTATGCATTTTCCCGACTTTTCCTGCTTACTGATTTCACACTTTTGGCCATTTTTATGCATTTTCCCGACTTTTCCTGCTTACTGATTTCACACTTTTGGCCATTTTTAAGCATTTTCCTGGTTACTGATTTCACGCTTTTGGACATTTTCGGAGGTTCTGACGGCTTTTTCGCCTTACTGCTTCGGACATTTCGGGCACTTGGCTGACTTTTCCCGCTTACTCCTTCCGGGCTTTTACTCATTTTCGGAGGTTCTGACGGCTTTTTCGCCTTACTGCTTCGGACATTTCGGGCACTTGGCTGACTTTTCCCGCTTACTCCTTCCGGGCTTTTACTCATTTTCGGAGGTTCTGACGGCTTTTTCGCCTTACTGCTTCGGACATTTCGGGCACTTGGCTGACTTTTCCCGCTTACTCCTTCCGGGCTTTTACTCATTTTCGGAGGTTCTGACGGCTTTTTCGCCTTACTGCTTCGGACATTTCGGGCACTTGGCTGACTTTTCCCGCTTACTCCTTCCGGGCTTTTACTCATTTTCGGAGGTTCTGACGGCTTTTTCGCCTTACTGCTTCGGACATTTCGGGCACTTGGCTGACTTTTCCCGCTTACTCCTTCCGGGCTTTTACTCATTTTCGGAGGTTCCGACGGCTTTTTCGCCTTACTGCTTCGGACATTTCGGGCACTTTGCTGACTTCTCCACCTTACTCCTTCCGGGCTTTTACTCATTTTCGGAGGTTCCGACGGCTTTTTCGCCTTACTGCTTCGGGCACTTTGCTGACCTTTTCCCGCTTACCCCTTTCAAGGTTTTGGACGTCTCCGGTCGGGTCCGCGCCCCTCGCCCGGGCCGGAACGCCTCCCCGCCGGCCGAGTTCCTCGGGGTCGCCCCCTCGCCCGGGAAAAACCGCTCCCCGCCGTCCCACAGCACTCCGACTCGGCCAGGCAGCCTCACGGGCACAGCGACTCCTGCCCACCTCGGGAACCGACGCCCCGCTCGGGCTCAGGCTCCGAAAAACCACCACAGCGGGGCAGCTACCCTCAATGCAGCCGAAATTCAAATTCCTCCCCTTCGAGAGGCGCGCCTCACCCGGCCACGGCCTCGGAACTGCTCCCCTTCCTCGGGATCGGCCCCTCGCCCGGGAAAACCCGCTCCCCGCCGTCCCACAGCACTCCGACTCGGCCAGGCAGCCTCACGGGCACAGCGACTCCTGCCCACCTCGGGAACCGACGCCCCGCTCGGGCTCAGGCTCCAAAAACCCACAACAGCGGGCAGCTACCCTCAATGCAGCCGAAATTCAAATCCCTCCCCTTCGAGAGGCGCGCCTCACCCGGCCACGGCCTCCAAATCGCTCCCCTTAGGCGAAAATTAAGCCCCCGTGGCCGATAATACCCCTCCTTGATCGTGCACAAGGGCAGCTCCAAGTTGAACGGGCTCAGGCTCCAAAAACCCACAACAGCGGGCAGCTACCCTCAATGCAGCCGAAATTCAAATCCCTCCCCTTCGAGAGGCGCGCCTCACCCGGCCACGGCCTCCAAATCGCTCCCCTTAGGCGAAAATTAAGCCCCCGTGGCCGATAATACCCCTCCTTGATCGTGCACAAGGGCAGCTCCAAGTTGAACGGGCTCAGGCTCCAAAAACCCACAACAGCGGGCAGCTACCCTCAATGCAGCCGAAATTCAAATCCCTCCCCTTCGAAAGGCGCGCCTCACCCGGCCACGGCCTCCAAATCGCTCCCCTTAGGCGAAAATTAAGCCCCCGTGGCCGATAATACCCCTCCTTGATCGTGCACAAGGGCAGCTCCAAGTTGAACGGGCTCAGGCTCCAAAAACCCACAACAGCGGGCAGCTACCCTCAATGCAGCCGAAATTCAAATCCCTCCCCTTCGAAAGGCGCGCCTCACCCGGCCACGGCCTCCAAATCGCTCCCCTTAGGCGAAAATTAAGCCCCCGTGGCGGATAATACCCCTCCTTGATCGTGCACAAGGGCAGCTCCAAGTTGAACGGAGAAGTCAGTAACCAACCAAAAATAAGCTTGGTTACTGATTTCTCCCGTTGGTTACTGACTTCTCCCTTTGGTTACTGATTTCTCCCGTTGGTTACTCATTTCTCTTGTTGGTTACTGATTTCTCCCGTTGGTTACTGACTTCTCCCTTTGGTTACTGATTTCTCCCGTTGGTTACTGACTTCTCCCGTTGGTTACTCATTTCTCCCGTTGGTTACTCATTTCTCCCGTTGGTTACTCATTTCTCCTGTTGGTTACTGATTTCTTGGTTACTCATTTCTCTTCTTGGTTACTCATTTCTCCTGTTGGTTACTGATTTCTTGGTTACTCATTTCTCTTCTTGGTTACTCATTTCCCTTTCTGACACTTAGAATTTTTTTTGACACTTAGAATTCTTTTTGACACTTAGAATTTTTTTTGACACTTAGAATTTTTTTTGACACTTAGAATTTTTTTTGACACTTAGAATTTTTTTGACACTTAGAATTTTTTTTGACACTTAGAATTTTTTTTGACACTTAGAATTTTTTTTGACACTTAGAATTTTTTTTGACACTTAGAATTTTTTTGACACTTAGAATTTTTTTTGACACTTAGAATTTTTTTTGACACTTAGAATTTTTTTTGACACTTAGAATTTTTTTTGACACTTAGAATTTTTTTTGACACTTAGAATTTTTTTTGACACTTAGAATTCTTTTTGACACTTAGAATTTTTTTTGACACTTAGAATTTTTTTGACACTTAGAATTTTTTTGACACTTAGAATTCTTTTTGACACTTAGAATTTTTTTTGACACTTAGAATTTTTTTTGACACTTAGAATTTTTTTTGACACTTAGAATTTTTTTCTAAGTTTTTCCTTCTGGTTACTGACTTCCCTCGTCGGGCACGGGGATTTTCGACTTCCTCCTCCCGACCGAGGGGCCTCATTTTCGGGCATTTTCCTCAGATTTCCAAGCATTTTTAGACACTTTTCCCGACTTTTCCTGCTTACTGATTTCACACTTTTGGCCATTTTTATGCATTTTCCTGGTTACTGATTTCACGCTTTTGGACATTTTCGGAGGTTCCGACGGCTTTTTCGCCTTACTGCTTCGGGCACTTTGCTGACCTTTTCCCGCTTACCCCTTTCAAGGTTTTGGACGTCTCCGGTCGGGTCCGCGCCCCTCGCCCGGGCCGGAACGCCTCCCCGCCGGCCGAGTTCCTCGGGGTCGCCCCCTCGCCCGGGAAAAACCGCTCCCCGCCGTCCCACAGCACTCCGACTCGGCCAGGCAGCCTCACGGGCACAGCGACTCCTGCCCACCTCGGGAACCGACGCCCCGCTCGGGCTCAGGCTCCGAAAAACCACCACAGCGGGGCAGCTACCCTCAATGCAGCCGAAATTCAAATTCCTCCCCTTCGAGAGGCGCGCCTCACCCGGCCACGGCCTCGGAACTGCTCCCCTTCCTCGGGATCGGCCCCTCGCCCGGGAAAACCCGCTCCCCGCCGTCCCACAGCACTCCGACTCGGCCAGGCAGCCTCACGGGCACAGCGACTCCTGCCCACCTCGGGAACCGACGCCCCGCTCGGGCTCAGGCTCCAAAAACCCACAACAGCGGGCAGCTACCCTCAATGCAGCCGAAATTCAAATCCCTCCCCTTCGAGAGGCGCGCCTCACCCGGCCACGGCCTCCAAATCGCTCCCCTTAGGCGAAAATTAAGCCCCCGTGGCCGATAATACCCCTCCTTGATCGTGCACAAGGGCAGCTCCAAGTTGAACGGGCTCAGGCTCCAAAAACCCACAACAGCGGGCAGCTACCCTCAATGCAGCCGAAATTCAAATCCCTCCCCTTCGAGAGGCGCGCCTCACCCGGCCACGGCCTCCAAATCGCTCCCCTTAGGCGAAAATTAAGCCCCCGTGGCCGATAATACCCCTCCTTGATCGTGCACAAGGGCAGCTCCAAGTTGAACGGGCTCAGGCTCCAAAAACCCACAACAGCGGGCAGCTACCCTCAATGCAGCCGAAATTCAAATCCCTCCCCTTCGAAAGGCGCGCCTCACCCGGCCACGGCCTCCAAATCGCTCCCCTTAGGCGAAAATTAAGCCCCCGTGGCCGATAATACCCCTCCTTGATCGTGCACAAGGGCAGCTCCAAGTTGAACGGGCTCAGGCTCCAAAAACCCACAACAGCGGGCAGCTACCCTCAATGCAGCCGAAATTCAAATCCCTCCCCTTCGAAAGGCGCGCCTCACCCGGCCACGGCCTCCAAATCGCTCCCCTTAGGCGAAAATTAAGCCCCCGTGGCGGATAATACCCCTCCTTGATCGTGCACAAGGGCAGCTCCAAGTTGAACGGAGAAGTCAGTAACCAACCAAAAATAAGCTTGGTTACTGATTTCTCCCGTTGGTTACTGACTTCTCCCTTTGGTTACTGATTTCTCCCGTTGGTTACTCATTTCTCTTGTTGGTTACTGATTTCTCCCGTTGGTTACTGACTTCTCCCTTTGGTTACTGATTTCTCCCGTTGGTTACTGACTTCTCCCGTTGGTTACTCATTTCTCCCGTTGGTTACTCATTTCTCCCGTTGGTTACTCATTTCTCCTGTTGGTTACTGATTTCTTGGTTACTCATTTCTCTTCTTGGTTACTCATTTCTCCTGTTGGTTACTGATTTCTTGGTTACTCATTTCTCTTCTTGGTTACTCATTTCCCTTTCTGACACTTAGAATTTTTTTTGACACTTAGAATTCTTTTTGACACTTAGAATTTTTTTTGACACTTAGAATTTTTTTTGACACTTAGAATTTTTTTTGACACTTAGAATTTTTTTGACACTTAGAATTTTTTTTGACACTTAGAATTTTTTTTGACACTTAGAATTTTTTTTGACACTTAGAATTTTTTTTGACACTTAGAATTTTTTTGACACTTAGAATTTTTTTTGACACTTAGAATTTTTTTTGACACTTAGAATTTTTTTTGACACTTAGAATTTTTTTTGACACTTAGAATTTTTTTTGACACTTAGAATTTTTTTTGACACTTAGAATTCTTTTTGACACTTAGAATTTTTTTTGACACTTAGAATTTTTTTGACACTTAGAATTTTTTTGACACTTAGAATTCTTTTTGACACTTAGAATTTTTTTTGACACTTAGAATTTTTTTTGACACTTAGAATTTTTTTTGACACTTAGAATTTTTTTCTAAGTTTTTCCTTCTGGTTACTGACTTCCCTCGTCGGGCACGGGGATTTTCGACTTCCTCCTCCCGACCGAGGGGCCTCATTTTCGGGCATTTTCCTCAGATTTCCAAGCATTTTTAGACACTTTTCCCGACTTTTCCTGCTTACTGATTTCACACTTTTGGCCATTTTTATGCATTTTCCTGGTTACTGATTTCACGCTTTTGGACATTTTCGGAGGTTCCGACGGCTTTTTCGCCTTACTGCTTCGGGCACTTTGCTGACCTTTTCCCGCTTACCCCTTTCAAGGTTTTGGACGTCTCCGGTCGGGTCCGCGCCCCTCGCCCGGGCCGGAACGCCTCCCCGCCGGCCGAGTTCCTCGGGGTCGCCCCCTCGCCCGGGAAAAACCGCTCCCCGCCGTCCCACAGCACTCCGACTCGGCCAGGCAGCCTCACGGGCACAGCGACTCCTGCCCACCTCGGGAACCGACGCCCCGCTCGGGCTCAGGCTCCGAAAAACCACCACAGCGGGGCAGCTACCCTCAATGCAGCCGAAATTCAAACTCCTCCCCTCCGAAAGGCGCGCCTCACCCGGCCACGGCCTCGGAACTGCTCCCCTTCCTCGGGATCGGCCCCTCGCCCGGGAAAACCCGCTCCCCGCCGTCCCACAGCACTCCGACTCGGCCAGGCAGCCTCACGGGCACAGCGACTCCTGCCCACCTCGGGAACCGACGCCCCGCTCGGGCTCAGGCTCCGAAAACCCACAACAGCGGGCAGCTACCCTCAATGCAGCCGAAATTCAAATTCCTCCCCTCCGAAAGGCGCGCCTCACCCGGCCACGGCCTCCAAATCGCTCCCCTTCCTCGGGATCGCCCCCTCGCCCGGGAAAACCCGCTCCCCGCCGTCCCACAGCACTCCGACTCGGCCAGGCAGCCTCACGGGCACAGCGACTCCTGCCCACCTCGGGAACCGACGCCCCGCTCGGGCTCAGGCTCCGAAAAACCACCACAGCGGGGCAGCTACCCTCAATGCAGCCGAAATTCAAATTCCTCCCCTTCGAGAGGCGCGCCTCACCCGGCCACGGCCTCCAAATCGCTCCCCTTAGGCGAAAATTAAGCCCCCGTGGCCGATAATACCCCTCCTTGATCGTGCACAAGGGCAGCTCCAAGTTGAACGGGCTCAGGCTCCAAAAACCCACAACAGCGGGCAGCTACCCTCAATGCAGCCGAAATTCAAATCCCTCCCCTTCGAGAGGCGCGCCTCACCCGGCCACGGCCTCCAAATCGCTCCCCTTAGGCGAAAATTAAGCCCCCGTGGCCGATAATACCCCTCCTTGATCGTGCACAAGGGCAGCTCCAAGTTGAACGGGCTCAGGCTCCAAAAACCCACAACAGCGGGCAGCTACCCTCAATGCAGCCGAAATTCAAATCCCTCCCCTTCGAAAGGCGCGCCTCACCCGGCCACGGCCTCCAAATCGCTCCCCTTAGGCGAAAATTAAGCCCCCGTGGCCGATAATACCCCTCCTTGATCGTGCACAAGGGCAGCTCCAAGTTGAACGGGCTCAGGCTCCAAAAACCCACAACAGCGGGCAGCTACCCTCAATGCAGCCGAAATTCAAATCCCTCCCCTTCGAAAGGCGCGCCTCACCCGGCCACGGCCTCCAAATCGCTCCCCTTAGGCGAAAATTAAGCCCCCGTGGCGGATAATACCCCTCCTTGATCGTGCACAAGGGCAGCTCCAAGTTGAACGGAGAAGTCAGTAACCAACCAAAAATAAGCTTGGTTACTGATTTCTCCCGTTGGTTACTGACTTCTCCCTTTGGTTACTGATTTCTCCCGTTGGTTACTCATTTCTCTTGTTGGTTACTGATTTCTCCCGTTGGTTACTGACTTCTCCCTTTGGTTACTGATTTCTCCCGTTGGTTACTGACTTCTCCCGTTGGTTACTCATTTCTCCCGTTGGTTACTCATTTCTCCCGTTGGTTACTCATTTCTCCTGTTGGTTACTGATTTCTTGGTTACTCATTTCTCTTCTTGGTTACTCATTTCTCCTGTTGGTTACTGATTTCTTGGTTACTCATTTCTCTTCTTGGTTACTCATTTCCCTTTCTGACACTTAGAATTTTTTTTGACACTTAGAATTCTTTTTGACACTTAGAATTTTTTTTGACACTTAGAATTTTTTTTGACACTTAGAATTTTTTTTGACACTTAGAATTTTTTTGACACTTAGAATTTTTTTTGACACTTAGAATTTTTTTTGACACTTAGAATTTTTTTTGACACTTAGAATTTTTTTTGACACTTAGAATTTTTTTGACACTTAGAATTTTTTTTGACACTTAGAATTTTTTTTGACACTTAGAATTTTTTTTGACACTTAGAATTTTTTTTGACACTTAGAATTTTTTTTGACACTTAGAATTTTTTTTGACACTTAGAATTCTTTTTGACACTTAGAATTTTTTTTGACACTTAGAATTTTTTTGACACTTAGAATTTTTTTGACACTTAGAATTCTTTTTGACACTTAGAATTTTTTTTGACACTTAGAATTTTTTTTGACACTTAGAATTTTTTTTGACACTTAGAATTTTTTTCTAAGTTTTTCCTTCTGGTTACTGACTTCCCTCGTCGGGCACGGGGATTTTCGACTTCCTCCTCCCGACCGAGGGGCCTCATTTTCGGGCATTTTCCTCAGATTTCCAAGCATTTTTAGACACTTTTCCCGACTTTTCCTGCTTACTGATTTCACACTTTTGGCCATTTTTATGCATTTTCCTGGTTACTGATTTCACGCTTTTGGACATTTTCGGAGGTTCCGACGGCTTTTTCGCCTTACTGCTTCGGGCACTTTGCTGACCTTTTCCCGCTTACCCCTTTCAAGGTTTTGGACGTCTCCGGTCGGGTCCGCGCCCCTCGCCCGGGCCGGAACGCCTCCCCGCCGGCCGAGTTCCTCGGGGTCGCCCCCTCGCCCGGGAAAAACCGCTCCCCGCCGTCCCACAGCACTCCGACTCGGCCAGGCAGCCTCACGGGCACAGCGACTCCTGCCCACCTCGGGAACCGACGCCCCGCTCGGGCTCAGGCTCCGAAAAACCACCACAGCGGGGCAGCTACCCTCAATGCAGCCGAAATTCAAATTCCTCCCCTTCGAGAGGCGCGCCTCACCCGGCCACGGCCTCGGAACTGCTCCCCTTCCTCGGGATCGGCCCCTCGCCCGGGAAAACCCCCCTCGCCCGGGAAAACCCGCTCCCCGCCGTCCCACAGCACTCCGACTCGGCCAGGCAGCCTCACGGGCACAGCGACTCCTGCCCACCTCGGGAACCGACGCCCCGCTCGGGCTCAGGCTCCAAAAACCCACAACAGCGGGCAGCTACCCTCAATGCAGCCGAAATTCAAATCCCTCCCCTTCGAGAGGCGCGCCTCACCCGGCCACGGCCTCCAAATCGCTCCCCTTAGGCGAAAATTAAGCCCCCGTGGCCGATAATACCCCTCCTTGATCGTGCACAAGGGCAGCTCCAAGTTGAACGGGCTCAGGCTCCAAAAACCACAACAGCGGGCAGCTACCCTCAATGCAGCCGAAATTCAAATCCCTCCCCTTCGAGAGGCGCGCCTCACCCGGCCACGGCCTCCAAATCGCTCCCCTTAGGCGAAAATTAAGCCCCCGTGGCCGATAATACCCCTCCTTGATCGTGCACAAGGGCAGCTCCAAGTTGAACGGGCTCAGGCTCCAAAACCCACAACAGCGGGCAGCTACCCTCAATGCAGCCGAAATTCAAATCCCTCCCCTTCGAAAGGCGCGCCTCACCCGGCCACGGCCTCCAAATCGCTCCCCTTAGGCGAAAATTAAGCCCCCGTGGCCGATAATACCCCTCCTTGATCGTGCACAAGGGCAGCTCCAAGTTGAACGGGCTCAGGCTCCAAAAACCCACAACAGCGGGCAGCTACCCTCAATGCAGCCGAAATTCAAATCCCTCCCCTTCGAAAGGCGCGCCTCACCCGGCCACGGCCTCCAAATCGCTCCCCTTAGGCGAAAATTAAGCCCCCGTGGCGGATAATACCCCTCCTTGATCGTGCACAAGGGCAGCTCCAAGTTGAACGGAGAAGTCAGTAACCAACCAAAAATAAGCTTGGTTACTGATTTCTCCCGTTGGTTACTGACTTCTCCCTTTGGTTACTGATTTCTCCCGTTGGTTACTCATTTCTCTTGTTGGTTACTGATTTCTCCGTTGGTTACTGACTTCTCCCTTTGGTACTGATTTCTCCCGTTGGTTACTGACTTCTCCCGTTGGTTACTCATTTCTCCCGTTGGTTACTCATTTCTCCCGTTGGTTACTCATTTCTCCTGTTGGTTACTGATTTCTTGGTTACTCATTTCTCTTCTTGGTTACTCATTTCTCCTGTTGGTTACTGATTTCTTGGTTACTCATTTCTCTTCTTGGTTACTCATTTCCCTTTCTGACACTTAGAATTTTTTTTGACACTTAGAATTCTTTTTGACACTTAGAATTTTTTTTGACACTTAGAATTTTTTTTTGACACTTAGAATTTTTTTTGACACTTAGAATTTTTTTGACACTTAGAATTTTTTTGACACTTAGAATTTTTTTTTGACACTTAGAATTTTTTTGACACTTAGAATTTTTTTGACACTTAGAATTTTTTTTGACACTTAGAATTTTTTTTGACACTTAGAATTTTTTTTGACACTTAGAATTTTTTTTGACACTTAGAATTTTTTTTGACACTTAGAATTTTTTTTGACACTTAGAATTTTTTTTGACACTTAGAATTCTTTTTGACACTTAGAATTTTTTTTGACACTTAGAATTTTTTTGACACTTAGAATTTTTTTGACACTTAGAATTCTTTTGACACTTAGAATTTTTTTTGACACTTAGAATTTTTTTTGACACTTAGAATTTTTTTTGACACTTAGAATTTTTTTCTAAGTTTTTCCTTCTGGTTACTGACTTCCCTCGTCGGGCACGGGGATTTTCGACTTCCTCCTCCCGGCCTCATTTTCGGGCATTTTCCTCAGATTTCCAAGCATTTTTAGACACTTTTCCCGACTTTTCCTGCTTACTGATTTCAACACTTTTGGCCATTTTTATGCATTTTCCTGGTTACTGATTTCACGCTTTTGGACATTTTCGGAGGTTCCGACGGCTTTTTCGCCTTACTGCTTCGGGCACTTTGCTGACCTTTTCCCGCTTACCCCTTTCAAGGTTTTGGACGTCTCCGGTCGGGTCCGCGCCCCTCGCCCGGGCCGGAACGCCTCCCCGCCGGCCGAGTTCCTCGGGGTCGCCCCCTCGCCCGGGAAAAACCGCTCCCCGCCGTCCACAGCACTCCGACTCGGCCAGGCAGCCTCACGGGCACAGCGACTCCTGCCCACCTCGGGAACCGACGCCCCGCTCGGGCTCAGGCTCCGAAAAACCACCACAGCGGGGCAGCTACCCTCAATGCAGCCGAAATTCAAACTCCTCCCCTCCGAAAGGCGCGCCTCACCCGGCCCACGGCCTCGGAACTGCTCCCCTTCCTCGGGATCGGCCCCTCGCCCGGGAAAACCCGCTCCCCGCCGTCCCACAGCACTCCGACTCGGCCAGGCAGCCTCACGGGCACAGCGACTCCTGCCCGTCCAAGTCATTAATAAAAATTACAAACAGTAGAGGCCCAAGGGACAGAGCCCTGTGGAACCCCACTCACCACTGACTTCCAGGCAGAATATTTTCCTTCTACTACCACTCGCTGTCTTCTGTTGGCCAGCCAATTCTGTATCCAAGCAGCTAAG